>NW_021147155.1:12899-15647 GCF_002837175.3 Physeter macrocephalus
GCGGCTCGCGGTGCACGAGCACCCGCCCGCGCTCCACAAGAGACACCTGTGGGACAGCCGCCCCTTCACCTTCAGGAGGGCCTGTTAGAATGAGGAGGGAGCAACCACCCTCAGCTCTGTAGCTCCCACGTGACTGTGGTAACTGAGGGGATACTTTTCTTTCGGTAGTGAGTGTACATTGAATCCTGTGCAAAGAAACCTCGGTCGTTAAATATGAGATTAAAAAATGCTTACAGTTTATCTCTTCTCACCAACTCTGGTAACAACTTAAGAGCAGAAAATACACAGGATACCCAGGATAAAGGGATACACTCAGGTGCCTTTCGGTCTTTCAATTATTGGTACAAACTTAAGGGCGACGCTCAAAGAAATCTTTCATCAAATCTGACTTTAAGGGGACAGAACACCTGCCCTAGGAGCTTGGAGTCCTGTTGGCGACCTCACGTGCACACCCGCGGAGGATCTGGGACAAGTCACCTCCCTTCTCAGGCCCAATCTCTTCCTTCCTCAACCGAGGCAGCAGGACAAAAGCCTTGGAGACTCATCCTGCACTAACTACACTGGGCGACTCCACAGGCCAGAACCCAGGGGGGCCGCGGACGCTTAGCTTACACAACCAACGTGCTGATGGGCCTTGAGAGACACGTGCGAGATCCCGTCACGGCGACAGGAGGAGGAGGAGGACGGGGAGGATCGGGCTTGGAGGCAGGGGTGGACGCGGTACGTCCCGGCCGAACCTGTGGCCCCTGCTCCCCCAGGACACCCGCAACTCACAAGTCCCAGGGGAGCCCCATCCGGAGCAGCCGGCCCTGTCCTCCAGCGCGGCCCCTCCACCTCCGGGAAGCGCTCAAACCCTCCCGGGCGCTCTCCCGCGGGGCCCGGGCCGGGCGCCCACGAGCCCCGCACGGTACACAACCGCCTGCAGGCCCGCAGACGCACCACCTACCCCGTCGGGACGCGCTCACCGGCCCCGGGCTCCCGAGGCTCCGGGCCGGGGGCTGCTCCTCCAGCGCGCTCCCCTCCCGGGGTCACTCCTCTCCGCCTCACGAGGCCACTAGGCGCCAGGAGCCGGCTCTGGGCCGAAGGCACAAGCTCCCTTCAGACCCACGTCCCTCCCGGGAACTCGCTCTGCCGCGCGCGGCAAACGGCCGGGCACTGCGCCGCCGCCGCCGCCGCCGGCCCGGCCCCTCCGGCCCAGCCCGCCGCCTCCGCGGCTCGCGCTCGTGGGTCCCCGTTCCAGCCTCCGCCCGGCCCACGCGAACCCTCGCCCGCACAGCCCGCGCCCGCTGGCTGCCGGCCCGCTCGCACGGCGTGCGGCCCCGCAGACCCCGGAATCCTCACCCGCCAGGCGCCACGACCTGGGAACCACGACCAACGGTGACCTGGGCACGCACAGGAAGCCAGGGCGGCGCGGCGACGGTGCGTCCACACGCACAAACCGCGAGGCGCACCTGCGCAGGAGGACGCCCGAAATCCGCCGGCCAAAGCCCGCCCGGAGAGCGGCACGAGCTCCAGGACTCTATTTCCCACAAGTCTCCGCGCCGTCAACTTAGTGAGCGTCTGAAATCTCTCCATCTCATCCGGGCGAGGAAGAGCTGCTGGGCTGCGGGTTGCGCCGCCTGGACCAGGGACTCAATTGCCCATTTGTCTTCACTCCTGTTAGGGATCAAGGAAAAGTGTGGCCTCAAGTGGGGCCTGTGTGATGGCCTCCAGGGTCCCTGCTCCTTTCCCTGCCTGAGACATTTCGGGTTACATCTGAGATTTCCCCACCACCAGGAGAGGAGAAGGAGTGTGTCACGTTCGCTTAACTGAAACGCTACAACTTTCATTCAAATCCTAGGATATAATTAATGCCCAGCCATGATACAAACTAATATTACCCACGGAAGGAAAAGAAAATAGACATCGTAGCTGTTTAGATGACACAACCAACGCATTCAAAACTGTACGAAAATCAGAAGGTACACACAACCCGAAAACAGAAAACAGATACCTGGGATCTTACCTCTTAAACAGGATACTGTTTATGTTAGGTAAAAATATCATTTTTCGAAAATGGAATCATAAGGGTAATGATTTATCACTATTTTAGGGGTGAAATAATATAACTGTGTTCTTGGCCAAGTGTTTCTTAAAAGCTGCTAGGGGAAAAGTTAACAATAAAATCTCCAGGGACTTCCCTGGCCGTCCAGTGGTTAAGACTCCTAGGTTCCACTGCAGGGGGCACGTGTTGGATTCCTGGTTGGGGAACTGAGATCCCGCATGCTGCGCAGCGCAGTCTCATTAATTCATTAAGTAATTAACGAACAAAAAAATTAAAAATAATAATAGGGCTTCCCTGGTGGCGCAGTGGTTGCGCGTCCGCCTGCCGATGCAGGGGAACCGGGTTCGCGCCCCGGTATGGGAGGATCCCACGTGCCGCGGAGCGGCTGGGCCCGTGAGCCATGGCCGCTGGGCCTGCGCGTCCGGAGCCTGTGCTCCGCAACGGGAGAGGCCACAGCAGAGGAAGGCCCGCATACCACACACACAAAAAAAAATCATAATAATAATAATAATAATAATAAACTCTACCGCCAACCGAGAAAATCCTCTCCACAAATGTAGAAATAAAGAAAACGGTTTTACTGTTGAATAACCATTAAACCAGACTGTGTTGTGCACCATAGGCGAACCACTAATGTTTGTCCAAATGAAATCAACCTCACCGTTTTTTTCTATAGCTCAGCAGATAAAATCTGTTGCATCCAT
>NW_021147155.1:21140-21637 GCF_002837175.3 Physeter macrocephalus
TTAAGATTTTTGTTTCACTAATTTTTCGCTGCGTTGGGTCTTCGTAGCTCTGCGCAGGCTTTCTCTAGTTGCGGCGAGCGGGGGCGACTCTTCGGTGCGGTGCGCAGGCTTCTCATTGCGGTGGCTTCTCCTTGTGGCGCAGCATGGGCTCTAGGCGCGCAGGCTCAGTAGTTGTGGCGCACGGGCTTAGGTGCTCCGCGGCACGTGGGAACTTCCCGGACCAGGGCTCGAACCCGTGTCCCTTGCATCGGCAGGCGGATTCTACACCACTGCGCCACCAGGGCAACCCAGCAATGTGAATTCTTGATGTCACTCAACTGTACCCTTAAAAAGGGCTAATTTTACGTAATGCATATTTTATCAGAATAATAAAAGAGAAAAGGGAGGAAGGAGGGGGGGAGGGAGGGAGGGAGGGAGGGAGGGAGGGAGGATGGAAGGATGGAAGGAAGGAAGGGAGGAAGGGAGGAAGGGAGGAAGGAAAAGCAAGACTCAGACCC
>NW_021147156.1:0-2539 GCF_002837175.3 Physeter macrocephalus
AGTCTTCTCACTCACAATGAAGACAATCCTTCTTGCGCACTAAGTTGGAACGAAGCTACCTTCGATCCCACACTGCGCCTAGCGACATTGGTCTGTTGAACCCCACATAAAAATAAGTTCGTACCAGCGACTCACGCTGCGACATTATCTGTTCAGGGTTTTCTTCACAGGACGCGCGCCTTTGCCGTGCAACAGAGTTACGCATTTGTTGAACAGCGGCCGCTTCCCTTGTTCATGCATGTAGGGGCATACACATTTGTGTATGCAACTGTAAGCTAGACGTCCACACTTTCTTTCCAGCCATGTTCATGTATGTAGGGGCATACACATTTGTGTATGCAACTGTAAGCTAGACGTCCACACTTTCTTTCCAGCCATGTTCATGTATGTAGGGGCATACACATTTGTGTATGCAACTGTAAGCTAGACGTCCACACTTTCTTTCCAGCCATGTTCATGTATGTAGGGGCATACACATTTGTGTATGCAACTGTAAGCTAGACGTCCACACTTTCTTTCCAGCCATGTTCATGTATGTAGGGGCATACACATTTGTGTATGCAACTGTAAGCTAGACGTCCACACTTTCTTTCCAGCCATGTTCATGTATGTAGGGGCATACACATTTGTGTATGCAACTGTAAGCTAGACGTCCACACTTTCTTTCCAGCCATGTTCATGTATGTAGGGGCATACACATTTGTGTATGCAACTGTAAGCTAGACGTCCACACTTTCTTTCCAGCCATGTTCATGTATGTAGGGGCATACACATTTGTGTATGCAACTGTAAGCTAGACGTCCACACTTTCTTTCCAGCCATGTTCATGTATGTAGGGGCATACACATTTGTGTATGCAACTGTAAGCTAGACGTCCACACTTTCTTTCCAGCCATGTTCATGTATGTAGGGGCATACACATTTGTGTATGCAACTGTAAGCTAGACGTCCACACTTTCTTTCCAGCCATGTTCATGTATGTAGGGGCATACACATTTGTGTATGCAACTGTAAGCTAGACGTCCACACTTTCTTTCCAGCCATGTTCATGTATGTAGGGGCATACACATTTGTGTATGCAACTGTAAGCTAGACGTCCACACTTTCTTTCCAGCCATGTTCATGTATGTAGGGGCATACACATTTGTGTATGCAACTGTAAGCTAGACGTCCACACTTTCTTTCCAGCCATGTTCATGTATGTAGGGGCATACACATTTGTGTATGCAACTGTAAGCTAGACGTCCACACTTTCTTTCCAGCCATGTTCATGTATGTAGGGGCATACACATTTGTGTATGCAACTGTAAGCTAGACGTCCACACTTTCTTTCCAGCCATGTTCATGTATGTAGGGGCATACACATTTGTGTATGCAACTGTAAGCTAGACGTCCACACTTTCTTTCCAGCCATGTTCATGTATGTAGGGGCATACACATTTGTGTATGCAACTGTAAGCTAGACGTCCACACTTTCTTTCCAGCCATGTTCATGTATGTAGGGGCATACACATTTGTGTATGCAACTGTAAGCTAGACGTCCACACTTTCTTTCCAGCCATGTTCATGTATGTAGGGGCATACACATTTGTGTATGCAACTGTAAGCTAGACGTCCACACTTTCTTTCCAGCCATGTTCATGTATGTAGGGGCATACACATTTGTGTATGCAACTGTAAGCTAGACGTCCACACTTTCTTTCCAGCCATGTTCATGTATGTAGGGGCATACACATTTGTGTATGCAACTGTAAGCTAGACGTCCACACTTTCTTTCCAGCCATGTTCATGTATGTAGGGGCATACACATTTGTGTATGCAACTGTAAGCTAGACGTCCACACTTTCTTTCCAGCCATGTTCATGTATGTAGGGGCATACACATTTGTGTATGCAACTGTAAGCTAGACGTCCACACTTTCTTTCCAGCCATGTTCATGTATGTAGGGGCATACACATCGGGTAGGGCCGAAATTTGAAGCAGAAAGGAAATGCACACAAAGACAGGCAGTCACCAAGGTCACCTTATGATCGGCGTCGTGGACTGCCACAGACAACCACAACCACCAGGTACACTTCTCAGTGGCTTTTGTACTATGTGGGTGTCCCTACCAAAAAGCACTGCTGCTTTTGCCTTTAGGATGTGTTGCATCAGCGGCACCGTCTCTACCTTCAGGTGTTTTGCTGTTAAGCTTCCAACACGTCTTCAAGCGGTATTATCAATCCCTCTACTACAATTAGCACTCTGAAGTCTCCCTCAATCTTACCAGCAGTTGCTGCCACTACAGGCAGTGAGTGACCACTTTCAGGTTGTATGATCGAGGCCTCTACTATCATTAGCACTCTGAAATGTCTCTGATTCTTACCAGTAGTCACTGCCACTACTACTTCCACCAGTACAGTTAATCCTGCAACTACTAGTACTCCTACTACGAAGAAGCCCAGTACCATTTGTAATGGGTAATGAGTTCCGACTTCTGCCAGTGTTACTGTTGGTCCTGCAAGAGTAGCAGAATTGATACCAGCACCGTATACGCCTA
>NW_021147156.1:7045-12143 GCF_002837175.3 Physeter macrocephalus
GCGTGGGGTCCTACCAATAGTTCTCTTTTTTCCTCCCGATGGACCCAGAAAGGGACGCTGACAGTGGAAGAATTTCTATGCAATCCGTTTGCTGTGGTTTCGTAGCTTGGCTGTGGGACACTGGATACGCGACACTCGCTTATCCAGAGCCTATTACTGACGTGCTCCTCCTGGTCCACTGCATACACGCACTAGTGACGAACACCTCAAGACTCCCCTTTACGACCTTAAGTTGGGTCGCCTCGTGCTGGAAAACACCTGCTTTTAGTGAGTTTTTCATTCTGTAGAGGGCAGTGCACCTGTGTGCTACGTGTTGCCTCTATCGCGTTTTCGCGCAGAGATATACGGTGTAAGGTCATGGTGTCACCCAACAACAGAAAGTTTCTGGACTTTCCTCCTTGGAGCCGGGCAGCCGGTTCCACCGCCGACCCACTGAACTGCAGAAAGGTTGGTCCATTCGTTGTACGTTATGGTTGACTCGCCAAAGAAAATTCACCACGTCAACAGCCTGAATTTAGTTTGCTGATGACACGCAGAACGCTGTTCGGAGCTACAGCCATTTAAACCCCTTTTGCCGTCTTGAACACGTTATGTTCTACACGTGTCAACATGAGTGTACTTACGTGCTCGCATAAGTACACACAGATATATACATACACTTTCCTGTGGGCGATTATTTATAGTCCTAGTCGTTCCAAGGTGTGCGCCCACCCAAACCCCCTTCTGAATACCTGAATGCACCTGTCTACTTTCCCGTGCACGTATACTCCAGCTTCAAGGCAACAGAGTAATGTTCCGAAAACACCTGTGTCTACATATGCTGGTACAATATAAGTATGGATTTCATTTGTTTATGCTCAGATGTAGTGATCCTCAGAGAGGACTCATGTTTACAGAGGGTTGTCAAAAGCGTATGATCGAATGCGCTGGTTAGTATGGTCGCTAACCTGACAGACATAGCCACGCGCTGCCCTATCCGATATCAAGGTGGGGTATAGTCGGTTAGGCATGGTTCAGTAACATACTCGCAGGTCCACTAAGTATTCTATGCACGGTATAAGAACTGCGTCAGTTTATACATTCAAGATTATAGTCTTAACACCTGTGATGCTGAAGATGGGAAGCAATGCAGGCTTCTTATGCGCACTACGTGGCACTCGTCAAAGGTCTACTTTTGGAAATGCTGCACAGCAGTGTGAATTCGTCAGCGGTCACAGCATTAGTTATACTTACCTGGGGATACCGTCCTCGCTTGCATGTGTCTCTCCTTATAATTGTGCTTTTCCTTATCAGCACAGCAGTCGTTATAGAGCTAGACGGCAACATCTCTGTACCTCCACGTCTAAATTACTGGCAGTGCAGTGGTCTCGTCAAATGCCTACGTATGTCGACGACCTGATGGCAGATAGTCGCTTTGATATGTACTATCTACGACTGCAGCTCTGTTGACTGGCATTTGCTGGTGGCACCTGTGGACACAGCGTACACGTGAGTGCGCTTCACTTGGCCCTCCCTGTTGTGATACGCTCAGCCGATTTACGGTCGGTAGGATCGCACATCTGTTCGCCAGTCCAAGTTGTATGTAATCGGTTATCTTGAACGGGAAGCAAACCTGCTGCCTGCGAGCAGCGACAAGGTAGTATTCCGTGAGGCGACATCGGCCTTATTTCTGTAGGAATCTGAATATTGCCGTTGAGCAAAGGCATCTTTATTGAACAACGCTCATCCGATTTTCAAATGACCTCAGCATTTTACTAGCTCCACCGGTTTCTCTTCATCCGTCTCTAGTGCATTCAGACCTTGCATACCCTATATGGACAACTCGATTAACCGAGGAGCGAAAGGCATGCCGGCCACCAGATTTCCTTCTTTGCGTTCATGCTGCATAGGTTATTTGGTCCCTCTAGATACACTTGGGTGTACACCGAGCCTCGACAGCTTCCTCCGCCATCCGAAATAGAGATGTTCCTCCTTGACTTGCAGCGGCTCCGTTAAGGTGGCACACGACGTTCGTTGGCTCCTTGCTAGTAAAGAATGTAAAATAGTACCAACGTAAAAACTAATTTCAGTGAAGTAAATGTGTTTCGCCGACTGGACTCAGTGTGGTATTACGATCTGCTGTGTGGCCGTATCATGTCATTCTGCCCCCCTTCACCGCGTAACGGATGACGGTTGCATCTGCTGCAGAAGGCCGACACCGTTCGAATTCGGTAAACAGATAGCACGTGTGTCATTCGCATTCTTCCCCTACCTTACTACACCGCGGTTACACAATACACACACCTTCGACTATACACATATATTTACAAAACCTTGGCTCATACGCACTACCGTGTCTTCATCCATGTGGTAGCTGGGGTACGCTGAGGAAGAAGTTCAATGCACTACTTCGCTGAAGTGCCGCTCTCAGCTCGGCGAAAACACGGTCCGCTCCTCTGGGCATCGCGGCGAAAGGTACACCCACTACGGGGATGCTTCACAAATCTGTAGCCGGGCAGACCTACAGTTTAATGAATACGTGTCCCCGCGCTCTACTTTATGAGATTTCCACCCCCTGCCGGAGCTGTCAAGCAGTGTCTTCTCCACAGACAATAGGTCTAAAGACCCCTAGTCTGTGTGCCAGACAGCGTAACTTCGACGCCTTTCGGCAGGGCTACTATTCTACGCTTGTCGTTATGGACGCCAGGGCTACGCAGCCTTACGTTACCTTCCCTGCGACCACCCGCACGCAACGGTGCTGAACCACCCGCGCCCTGGCACGCAATACTGCACCGCAGTCCAACCGTGATTGCAACCAGGGACAAATTGCGAGGATTCCAGTGTCTCTTGAAGTCTTGATGTCTGCAGGAGACACCTGCGACAGGAAGCATTTCAGAAGGTCCGCTTTGGTGCTGCAGCCAGAATGCGTTCTCGCTCTCGTGGAGGGCTAACGCCAGCGTAACTTGGTGGACGGCTTGGCAGCTGCATGCTCCTCACTATGCACTCACTATACACTTTGATAAGGGATTTTACCAATTGCTACGGTGTTCCCGTTCCTTTCTTCAAGTCCCTGCGTATTTTCCAGACGCATCTGTGACTGTATGCTTCTGAGGAAGGGAAACGGTTTCTGCGGGTTGCTCAAAAAGTCGCTGCTCGCAAAGGCCCAAGGGTGAGGACGGAGCAGTGTGCTGCTCGCGTCTCAATCCTACTGATCGCCGTAACTCGCGTTTGGGGCTGGGCTCTTACCCCCACCGCTGTATGTGCGGAAACTTTTAGAGGGGTTTGTGGCTAATCAAGCCGCCACACCTGTTACTTCGTTGATGCTTCTTTCTACGTGAAACATCGCTTCGTGTCAAACTGCTGTTAGAGTGTTGCAGGAACTCCTCAAAGGAATCTCGTCCGTGGCACTTGTTTCGTCTTCGGAGATACAGGAACAGCGTATTCTCCTCCGTTTGTCACGCGCTTCCAGACAGGAAGAGCGTACGCGGAGACGGGATTTTTTCTGACGTTGCATCACGTCGAACTGTGAACCGAAGTACGTGTCCGCGGATTCCGCTGTCGATTCCGCTGTCGAAGGGAACATCTGCTCCGCGTGCGAGTGTGCACTCTCTGCTTCTCCAAAGGAGCTTCAGTCGGCAAACTGCGCCCGTGTGTCGGTGTGTGGCATCATATGAAAATTAGAGGATAAACGGTGGTACGACCCACACAGAAACTGAGATGCGCAGACCCCCTATTCTTCCTCCGCTACACAGTGTGTATGACTTCGTTCAAAAATCCACGGGAGGTGCTAAGAAGTGTGGAATTTTCGTTGCCTTGTATTGGTGAACTGCACTAAGTGAGCTGATTTACCTCTGAACGTTATGTATTCACCTGGTTCTTCTACAGCAAGTGATTTTCCGGTCCCTCAGAAATGGAGACAGCGAAGGTGTTTTACAAGGAGTACTTTCTTCCGTCCCGTGCGGTGTAGAGACCCCCTGTGTGCAAGGGGTCTAGGTTCCGTGTGCAGGCTACGCAGTGTAGCACTACGGATCCTTTGCTGTAGATCCGAGGTACCTTGCTAGCTAGTATTTCGAAAGTAAATTCTTTTGACAGAGAGAGGAGCGCGTAAGTCGTGCCATCCACATTTGGCCCATGTATGCCACAACATGCGAACTTTGTGTCGCCCACGGCATGTACAAATTTCTTTCAAAACACATAGGCTGTGTGGCGGTCCTATGGTAAGCAAATTTGTACAGTACACAGTACATGCTGTAGTGTACAGTGGTGACTCTTCTCGTGACATACTGCATAGAAGTAGCGTAGCCGCGTGCAGCAAAACGGATGCAGCTACGGAAGAATGTTTCTTATGTGGCGTTGTCTGCTCGTCTGTCAGCTGTAGCCGTCTCTGAAACTTGCGCTCTTGCTATTCGCCCCAAACCTCGTGTTGAAGGAGGCACGCAAAGCTTCATTCTCGAGTGAATGACACGTACGTATCTAGTCTACGAACGTGTCGTGTGCGTGCGCACTTCGTCTGTGAACATGTCATTTCACTGCTTCTTAACTACTTACATCTCTATATTCATATGTACCGCCTTTTGGCATGTCTGCGTCGTCACGTGCGTGATGAGCAAACTTTTTCTCAGGCTGACTTCTGCACAAAAGAACGCTTGGAAGACATAAGATTCTTTGTAAAATTTTACTATGGATGTTTCACCAAATGCCTGTATACACAAGTGGGTGTCTGCGCTGTCTTTTCAATGGGTGCACGCGGCTGGATGTGTGCATTTGTTTGTGATCCGTCCTGTCTTCTTCACCGTCTCCCCTGTGTTTTCTGTTAATTCTTTATTGGAAGGGGAAGAAGACACTGATCTTATACCGTCGGAGTAGGGGGACTGGTCTTTTATTTTCCCGCAAATAAAGCACGGCCGCAGTTCCGCCGTGGTACATTACTGGACACTGCTTGTGCCTCCACTGGGTGGCGTCGGCCGTTGTCTAGAGGTGTATATTCGTGTGGATCACTCACATCGCTGTTCACGTCCGCTGTCGGCAACACGAGCAGGGAGAGAAATCAGCTAGGATTTTTGCAACAGCAGCGGCAGCACAAAGAGCAGCTGCACTTTCTAGGCATAAAGATCAGCGC
>NW_021147156.1:12707-13990 GCF_002837175.3 Physeter macrocephalus
CGTCCTCGCACTTTTTTTTCATGTACTACTCCATTTTCATTGTCGCTAAATGTTCCGCTGCATTTGCTGTAGCGTAGAACGGAAAGCGTTTGTATCTGGTTCCATATCCATATTTTCCAGAGCTGAGTCCTTTCTCCAAGTCTCTCCTTTGTGTTGTATATCTTGATCTGCTCGCCCTCTATTCCGCCAAGCGGAGTGTAGGCTGTTTTCACCTCCGGTGTACGTACACTGAAAGCAGTCAGGGAAGAGTTACCAGTCTGTTCGATCCCCGGGTGTGCATGTGTTGAGTGTAGTCGTCTACTCGCCGCTGATGCGTCAGCAGGTAAACTCTTGGTCAGTTGCTTTCAGAGAGAAAGGCAGGCACGGGGTTTTTTTTACACTAGCGTACAGTCACACATGTACACGTGTAAACAGATACCTACCTAATTTTATATCTGTTTGTCCGTATGCATGTATGTGTTTATACGGAAGTGCGCACGCACCCATTCGTTGGTACTCAGATGCAGCGTAGGTCGGATAGACACCACTGCATATGTACTTTTCAACAAGGCACACGTATTCAGCAACCGCGTATATATAGAATATGTTTATAGGGAGATATGGGAACAAACCCACATGTAACGTTTGTAGCCTTTTTTGCCTCTGTGTGTCTATTGTACGTTTCGTCCAGGGTCAGCAAGCGGAAAGTAGAATTCTTCGAAAAAATGGAACGCGGAACTTCTTTTTCATTTGATCCCCTGCCTAATATCGAGCCTCCCGCCAAGGCCCTGATTTGGACGGCCCTGCAGTACTACGATGGCGCAGGTAAGGCAGATGGAAGCGAAGGAAAAGGGGTAACATACCTGGCATGTTGTTTCGCTGACGGACCTGTTAGCTGCGCGTGCATCTGCATGGCAGAAGATGTTGCCACGCGTAAAGACGCTGTACAATCAGTAGCGTCAAGCTGGACGCGTGTCACCGTTATGGAAAAACTCAAGTTTGTGCCACCAGATGCGGGAGAAGGCTCAATATCTGTCAACAACTGAAGCTTGCGTGGTTCCGGGTGTACAAGTGACCGGTGTGCCTTTCACGTGCGGGTGCAGAAGTGTGCTGGCCTTCTACACCAGAACAGTTTTTTCTTCAGAAGAAAGCACTACACTCCCCTGCAGGAAAGTATCTGACTGTTTGAGTGTAGAAGTAAAACTTTGTCCTGCTGATTCGCCAAGCCTTTTTAGTGTGGCAGAGGACTCATTATGTTAATTAACTCGTTGGAGACCACTCCTTGGCATATGTTTCTTTCGTAC
>NW_021147156.1:21059-21568 GCF_002837175.3 Physeter macrocephalus
CGTCCTCGCACTTTTTTTTCATGTACTACTCCATTTTCATTGTCGCTAAATGTTCCGCTGCATTTGCTGTAGCGTAGAACGGAAAGCGTTTGTATCTGGTTCCATATCCATATTTTCCAGAGCTGAGTCCTTTCTCCAAGTCTCTCCTTTGTGTTGTATATCTTGATCTGCTCGCCCTCTATTCCGCCAAGCGGAGTGTAGGCTGTTTTCACCTCCGGTGTACGTACACTGAAAGCAGTCAGGGAAGAGTTACCAGTCTGTTCGATCCCCGGGTGTGCATGTGTTGAGTGTAGTCGTCTACTCGCCGCTGATGCGTCAGCAGGTAAACTCTTGGTCAGTTGCTTTCAGAGAGAAAGGCAGGCACGGGGTTTTTTTTACACTAGCGTACAGTCACACATGTACACGTGTAAACAGATACCTACCTAATTTTATATCTGTTTGTCCGTATGCATGTATGTGTTTATACGGAAGTGCGCACGCACCCATTCGTTGGTACTCAGATGCAGCGT
>NW_021147158.1:0-898 GCF_002837175.3 Physeter macrocephalus
AATGAAGTGGAGAGATTGTCCAAGATGGTAGCGTTCAGAGACCCAGAGCTGTATGCCTCTCATGTGCACACCAAAGTCACAACTGTTTACAGAACAGCAACTGAGGAAAAAGGCGGGACACACCATGAAAGCTGTTTTACAGCTAAAGACATAAGGAGGCCCCTCGGCAAGGCAGGGAGGATGGGAAACATCTCAATAGCATCAAGACCCACACCACCAGTGGGGTGGCCCACACATGGGAGAATTATTACAATTTCTGAGGGGCTCCCAGGTAGCAAGGGGTATGAATCCAACATCAGCCTCCCAAGCCCAGGGATTCTGTGCTGGGAAGAAGAGTTCCTAGGAAGTTTGTCTTTGAACACCAGGAGTGCTTATATTCCAGAGAGCCAGAGGGTTGTGGGAAATAGAGATTCCATTCTTAAAAGATGCTCACAAAATCCCACATGATCCGAGAATCAGAACAGAAGCAGTCATTTGAAAGGATCCTGGTCACACCTACCTCCTGATCTTGGAGAGTCTTCCAGAGATGCAAGAGGCAACTACAGCACAGCCTCAGGGACATGGACGCTGGCAGCAGCCATTTGGGGGAGCTCCTTCTACCTCGTGGCCACTGGTACCAGCAAGCAAAATTTCAGAATCCTCCCTCTATCTTTTTAGCCTCAGGAGCTAGGCCTACCCATTTCCACCACACTATAGACACAAGCACTAAGGGGCTGCAGGCCAAGCAACTAACTGAGCAGGGGCACAGCCAAATCCACCAGTGAACAGGCTGCCTTCAGACCCTCAGTGCACAGCTGTCCCTGGACATGGGCCCAGCCACCAAAAGCCCCAGGACCAGCCTCCACACCTCAGTGGACAGGCACCAGCCCCAGAGTCCCTGGCCCCTCTGACAAGTGAG
>NW_021147158.1:1954-5452 GCF_002837175.3 Physeter macrocephalus
AAAAACAGCAAGTTAAGAAAAATGAGGTGATACAGAAACACGATCCAAATGAAGGAACAAGATAAGAACTCAGAAGAGGATCTAAGCGAAGTGGAGATAGCCCATCTCCTCAACAAAGAGTTCAAGGTAATGACTGTAAAGATGATCAAAGAGCTCAGGAGAAGAATGGACAACCAGAGCACGAAGTTCGAATTTTTTTTAAAAAAGAGTGAGACCATTAAAGAACAACACAACAGACAGTAGGAATACAATAACTGAAATGCAAAATACACTAAAAGGAAACTACTGTAGACTCAATGATACAGAGGAATGAATCAGAAAACTGAAGGACAGAGTACTGGCAATCACTGAAGATGAATGGTAAAACAATAGATTAAAATGAAATCAGGAAAGTTGAACAGACATGTGAAGCAACATCAAGTGTACTAATATTTGCATTATACTGGTCCCAGAAGCAAAAAGGTAAGAGAAAGCAATGTAGAACATACCTGAAGACATAAGAGTTGAAAACTTCCATAACCTGGGAAAGAAAACAGACATCCAAGTCTAGTAAACACAGTAAGGCCAAAACAGGATCAACGTAAAGAGAACCACATCAAGACTCATTGAATTAAAATGGCAAAAAAATAAAGATAAAAAGACACTATTAAAAGGAGCAAAGGAAAAGCAACAAGTTACAAAGATGGGAACTTGCATAAAATTATCAGCTGACTTTTCAGGATAACCTCTGCATGCCAGAAGGGAGTGGCAATGGTATATTTAAAGTCATGAAAGGGAAAAGCCTATAACCAAAAATACTCTACCCAGCAAGGCTCTCCTTCAGATTTGATGGTGAGATCTAAAGTTTTACAGAGAAGCAAAACTAAAAGAGCTCAGCATCGTCAAATCAGCTGGATGAGAAATCTTAAAGGGGCTTTTCTAAGTGAAAAAGAAGAGGTCACGACTGAAACATAAAAATTAGGAAAGGAAACTTACTAAAGGAAAAACCTCATTGGATAAGGCAAATATTCAACAAAGGTAGTAAATCAACCATGTACACAGCTAATAGGAAGGATGAAAGAAAATACTAATAAAATCATCTATATTCACAATAAGAAGTTAAGGGACACACAAAACAAGTAGATGTAAAATATAAGGTCCAATTCAGTAACTGTGGGGGAGCAGAGTAACAATGCAGGGTTGTTAGTGTCCACGTGAAATTAAGAGCTCAGCAACTTAAATAATCACACACACACACAACTGAAAGAAATCCAAACACAATATTAAAGATAGTCTTCACATCACAGCTGAAGGGAATAAAAGGAGAAGAAAGGAACACTGAAGAAATTAAAGAGGGATTCTAAAAATACCCAAGACAAACGAAAATGAACACACAATGATCCAAAATCTATGGGACACAGCCAACGCAGTTCACAGGGGGAAGTTATAGTGATACAAGCTTATTGTTAGGAAACAAGAAAAATTTCAAATAAACAACCTAACATTACACCTGAAGGAATTAGAAAAAGAAGAAAAAAACAAAACTCAAAGCTGTCAGAAAGAAAAAAATTAAGAAAACAATACCATATGCAATCACACCAAAAAGAATAAGATACCTAGGAACAAACACACCTAAGCAGTAAAAGACATGTACTCAGAAATCTATCAGCCATTGGTGAAAGAAGTTGAAGGCAACAGAAAAACATGGGAAAATATAGCATGTGCATGGACTGAATTAATACTGTTAAAATAACCATACTACCAAAGACAACCTACAGATTTAATGCAATCCCTATCAGAATACCAAAGCATTTTCACAGAACTTGAAAAAGTAATTTTAAAATTTGTATAGAAACACAAAGACCCCAAATAGCCAAACAATCTTGAGAAAGAACAGAGCTGGAGGCATCACGCACCTTGACTTCAGATCAGACTGCAAAGCAACAATAATCAAAGAGAATCGTACCAGGGCAAAAACAGACACAAAGATAACTGGAATAGAATAGATATCCCAGAAATAAGCCCACACACTTATATTTAATTGATTTATGATGAAGCAGGCAATATGGAGAAAAAACTGTCTCTTCAATAAATGATACTGGGAAAACTGGTCAGCTACATGGAAAAGAATAAAATTAGATTATTTTAGCACACCGTATATAAAATAAATGCAAAACTGAATAAAGACCTAAAGGTAGTACCAGAAACCATAAAACCCCTAGAGGAAAATATAGAAGATTCTTGAACATAAATGATAGCAACAGTTTTTGGTTCAGTCTACTAAGGAAAATGAAACAAAAGCAAAAATAAACAAATGGGACTTCACTAAACTTAAAAGATTTTGCACAGCAAAGGAAACCAAAGACAAAATGAAAAGACAACCTGCTGAAGCAGTGACAATATTTGCACATGATAAGCTGTTAACATCAAAAAGATGACCAAGCAAGGGTTCATATCTAAACTACAGAAACCAGAAACCATAAAACCCCTAGAGGAAAGTATAGAACATTCTTGAACATAAATGATAGCAACAGTTTTTGGTTCAGTCTACTAAGGAAAATGAAACAAAAGCAAAAATAAACAAATGGGACTTCACTAAACTTAAAAGATTTTTCACAGCAAAGGAAACCAAAGACAAAATGAAAAGACAACCTGCTGAAGTAGTGACAATATTTGCACATGATAAGACGTTAACAGCGAAAAGATGACCAAGCAAGGGTTCATATCTAAATTACAGAAACAGCACATACAACTCAATATCAAAAAAACACCCCAAATCTTTTTTTTAAAAATGAGAAGATCTAAATAGACATGTTTCCAAGGAATAAATACAGATAGACAGCCAGAACTCACAAAGATGCTAAACATAGCTAATTGGCAGTAAAATGCAAATCAAAATGATGAGATATATCACCTCAGTCTTGTCAGAATGGCTGTCATCAAAAAGATCACAAATAACAAATGTTAGTGAGGATGTGGAGAAAGGGAAACACTTGTACACTCTTGATGTGAAGGTGAAGTAGTGCAGCTACTGTGGAAAGCAGAATGGAGGTTCCACAAAAAACTAAAAATAGAACTACCATAATATCCAGCAATTTCCCTCTTGGGTATATCAGAAGAAAACAAAAACACTATTTCAAAAAAATAACTGTACACCAATATTCATAACAGTGTTATTTGCCACAGCCAAGATATAGAGTCAAACTAAGTGTTCATCAATAGGTTAGGGGATAAAAAAGATTTTTTATGATGACTTCAGCAAAAAATGAAATTTTGCCATTTGCAAGAACATGGATGGACTTGGAGGGTATTATGCTTAGTAAAATAAGCCGCAGAGAAAACAAGCATGGTAGGTTATCACTTATACGTGGCATCTAAAAAACTGAATACAACAACAACAAAAAAGCAGACTCACAGATTAAAGAACAGACTAGTGGTTACCAGCAGGGAGATTTAGGGTGGAGAAGCAAAATAGTGGTAGGAGATTTTGAGGTATAATCACTATGTATAAAATCAATA
>NW_021147158.1:6910-10207 GCF_002837175.3 Physeter macrocephalus
GCGCCCCCGTCTGGGAGGATCCCACATGCCGCGGAGCGGCTGGGCCCGTGAGCCATGGCCACTGAGCCTGCGCGTCCGGAGCCTGTGCTCCCCAACGGGAGAGGCCACAACAGAGGGAGGCCTGCATACCACAAAAAAAAAAAAATGACGTTCTGAACAATAAATGGAAAAAAAAACATTTAGAAAGTTTTTTTTTCTTTTCGAATGGACCATTCATTAAATACAGAATAAAGGATTCTCTTGTGGATTTCTTGAACTGTAAGCATATACAATGTCTCCGTTGGCTTGATTGACTTAGTTTTTTGGGTTTTTTGTTGTTGCTGTTCTTAACATGTTTATTGGAGTACAATTGCTTTACAATGTTGTGTTAGTTTCCGCTGTATAACAAAGTGAATCAGCTATACATATACATATATCCCCATATCTACTCCCTCTTGCGTCTCCCTCCCACCCTCCCTATCCCACCCCTCTAGGTGGTCACAAAGCACCGAGCTGATCTCCCTGTGCTATATGCAGCTGCTTCCCACTAGCTATCTACTTCACCTTTGCTAGTGTATATATGTCCATGCCACTCTCTCACTTCATCCCAGCTTACCCTTCCCCCTCCCTGTGTCCTCAAGTCCCTTCTCCACGTCTTTATTCCTCTGCAGCGACTCCTGCTAGGGATGGATACTTCCTTTTACGCTCAAGAATATCCCCTAGTTTAAATATGATTTGAGTTTGGTCCTGTGAAACCATCAGAACTTCCCACCAGAGATAAATGAGGAGGTTCTGGCCTTTAGTAGTATGCACGGTGAACACGGGTGTCCTGGCTGTACTTGCCAACCCTCCTATTTTACCCACCTATTGTTATCCACCTTCCTCCCTGTGGAGTACCTTTGACCAACCCTGAGCTCAGACGACTCCTGACCTATTACAGTGACTCTGCCAGTCTTTCTTTAAAAACGGACAGGTAATCAAATGAATGTAACCTAGAAGCAGCAGCTCAGTAAGGGAAATAAAATCACCGGAAGTTATCTAATCACAGCTACAGCCATCCAGGGCTCTGTCTTCTCTGCTGGGTCATAAGAAGGGGACCTTCCTAAACTTGAAGGGCATCCAATCTAATAAGTAAAGGTGTTGCTCACCTCTGCCTCTTGGAGGGATTGCTAGGCA
Source organism: Physeter macrocephalus (assembly GCF_002837175.3). NCBI lineage: Eukaryota > Metazoa > Chordata > Mammalia > Artiodactyla > Physeteridae > Physeter > Physeter macrocephalus. Next base: position 8,066 of record NW_021147158.1, read on the forward strand.
GTCTACCGAGTGTATATTAACTGCAAAACACTGTCATGGTTTTGAAACACCTATATTCCAGGAAAGCTTTTTGGGGTGCATGGGGAAGGTTTCTTTTTGACATCAAGTAAAAAATAAATCACCAAGCTCTTTAAGCACAGGGGTTTATAAGAGGGCAGTAGAAGGAAGGAATGGGCAGAAAAGACGATCTCCTCTGAAGTGAAGGTCGTTTTTCCAAAAGAGTAGGATTTAGTCTCAGTTTAAGGAAAACACTTTTAAAAAGCTGGGGCAGCTCCAAACTGCAGTTTAGGGAACGAGGGCTTCAAAAGAACAGTGCTTTAAAAGTCCTGGCAAGGCAGCAAGAGGATGAAGAGTTGGTTTTGCATAGTTTTGAACACAGGAGTAAAGAAACACAGGCACCTCCGACTAAAGGGCCCTGAGATCCTATGGCCTCAGTGGGTCAGCTGCAGGGGGCAGGGGGTGTGGGGGGCGATATTTCTCTCTCAAGGTCTCCCAGGGCAGCCACCCCTCCCTACCCCACCCCCCTACTCCCTTCACCCAGAAGCAGAGGCATCTCTGACTAAAGGGCCCTGAGATCCTATGTCATCAGTGGGTCAGTTGCAGAGCGCAGGGGGTGTGGGGGGTGATATTTCTCTCTCAACATCTCCCAGGGGAGCCACTCCTCGCTAACCCACCCCACTCCTCCCTTCACCCTTCCTGCCTCCACTGTTGGGTCCCCAGGGACAGCACTTCTTAAGCGGGAGCACACACGCACCATCTCTGCAGTCTGGATTCTTCCTGGAGCCTGGCACGTTCTGGGACAGGAAGGCAGGTCTGCAAGGGCCGCTGGGGTGCACTCGGACCTGGAGGCCTGGAGGGGAACTGGAGCCCTGAAGCCCGCCCACGTCACTGGGTGTGAGTTTGAAGACCGAGAACCTAACGTGCAATTACATATTACTGGAAACTCTTGTAGGCTGTGTGGGGGGAGGTTAGGAGGCTGAGAGGCTGAGTCGACCTGGTGAGTCCAGCCCCAGGACACCACACAGCCCCGCCCCCCCTTCCCTGCCATCAGACAAGGGGTGCCACAACTCCAGCCTGGACTCTGCACTTCCCCCTCCCTGATTCTCCTCCAGAAGAGCACGTGGCCCCCCTCTGAGGGCAGGGGCAAGACAACGGACCAAGTTCTCCTGCACTAAGGTGCTACTGGATGCTCTTCCTGAACAGCAGTGCTGGCTTGGAGCGAACCCGTGCACCGCCAAAGTTGGTCTCGTCCTGCAGCTGACGGACGCACGCATTAAGTCAGCTGCCTTGGCTTTAAATCAATCAGCCCCCCTTTAAGTCAGGTGACCGCCAACGATGGTCTCATCCTGCAGCTGAGGGACACAGGCTTTAAGTCAGCTGCCTTGGCTTTAAATCAGTCAGCCCCCCCACCCCTTTAAGTCAGGTGGCCCGACTTTAAATCACTGTGTGACCCTCAAGCCTGTTACTTCAAAAGTTGGGAACTTCACTTTGACCCCAGCTCCTAACATAGCTGAATGCACACCGTAGTCACCCCCAAGCCTGGCTTAGAGGCAGGATATAAGGTAAGGCGATGGGCGTGCATACATGGTATGAGGGCGTACTTCATGTACCAGAAGCATATAGGTACCCTGGGGTACAGCAAGCAGTGCACGCTGCAGCATCTCCCTGGCAAAGCTGGTGATGCACAGGGAGAGCAGGCACACCCAGGCATGCAGAGGTTCCAGGGCGGGAGCTGGGGCAGAGCCAGCCGGGAGGCTGTGAAAGCGGAGGATCTGAGCCCGGACTTCCGTGGTGGTGCAGTGGTTAATAATCTGCCTGCCAAGGCAGGGGACATGGATTCGAGCCCTGGTCAGGGAAGATCCCACATGCTGCCTAACAGCTAAGCCCATGCACCACAACTACTGAGCCTGCAGTCCACAACTACTAAAGCCCGCATGCCTAGAGCCGGTGCTCCACAACAAGTGCAGCAAGAGAAGCCACTGCAATGAGAAGCCCGTGCACTGCAACAAAGAGTAGCTCCCGCTTGCTGCAACTAGAGAAAGCCCATGCATAGCAACGAAGACCCAACGCAGCCAAAAATAAATAAATAAAGAATTAGTTTTTTAAAGAACTATATCCTTCTGTACAAATTCTCTGGGAAGA
>NW_021147158.1:11390-14772 GCF_002837175.3 Physeter macrocephalus
CAACGGACCAAGTCCCCCTGCACTAAGGCGCTACTGGAAGCTCTTCCTGAACATCAGTGCTGGCTAGGAGCAAACCCGTGCACCGCCAACGATGGTCTCATCCTGCAGCTGAGGGACACAGGCTTTAAGTCAGCTGCCTTGGCTTTAAATCAGTCAGCCCCCCCACCCCTTTAAGTCAGGTGGCCCGACTTTAAATCACTGTGTGACCCTCAAGCCTGTTACTTCAAAAGTTGGGAACTTCACTTTGACCCCAGCTCCTAACATAGCTGAATGCACACCGTAGTCACCCCCAAGCCTGGCTTAGAGGCAGGATATAAGGTAAGGCGATGGGCGTGCATACATGGTATGAGGGCGTACTTCATGTACCAGAAGCATATAGGTACCCTGGGGTACAGCAAGCAGTGCACGCTGCAGCATCTCCCTGGCAAAGCTGGTGATGCACAGGGAGAGCAGGCACACCCAGGCATGCAGAGGTTCCAGGGCGGGAGCTGGGGCAGAGCCAGCCGGGAGCCTGTGAAAGCGGAGGATCTGAGCCTTCTTGAGAAAGGCAGACATAGAGGATGGATGAGAAACAAAGACCGGTTGAAGCATGGATTTGAAAAACACACGCTGCTCTTGAAATTGGAGTGGGGGGCACCCCAGATTTGAATCCTCTTACTCGCCACTACCTAGTGCTTTGGCATTTACCCAGTTACTTAAAAAATGTGACTGATAATATCTAACCCATAGAATACTGCATTTGTAGTGGTTTTGTGTGTTTATGTTTCTATGGTGGAATAACCTTTTCTACAAGAAAAATGTACACTATCTGAATTAAATTAAAACCCCTCTTTATATAGTACTGTATCGGACTTCCGTGGTGGTGCAGTGGTTAATAATCTGCCTGCCAAGGCAGGGGACATGGATTCGAGCCCTGGTCAGGGAAGATCCCACATGCTGCCTAACAGCTAAGCCCATGCACCACAACTACTGAGCCTGCAGTCCACAACTACTAAAGCCCGCATGCCTAGAGCCGGTGCTCCACAACAAGTGCAGCAAGAGAAGCCACTGCAATGAGAAGCCCGTGCACTGCAACAAAGAGTAGCTCCCGCTTGCTGCAACTAGAGAAAGCCCATGCATAGCAACGAAGACCCAACGCAGCCAAAAATAAATAAATAAAGAATTAGTTTTTTAAAGAACTATATCCTTCTGTACAAATTCTCTGGGAAGACAGAGAGATGGTGTGGGAGACTGAGAAAGACCAATATTGAGTGCACATGTCTCATGCAGGTGCTCGGCTGGCTCAGATAGTTTTATCCCCACTTTACAAAGAAGGAAATAAGCTCAGAGAGGTTTAGTAATTTTCCCAAAGCCAAACAGCTATCGAGTGGCAGAACCAGGATCTGAACCAAGTCTGTTACCTTCAAAGCCTAAATCCTCATCACAACAAAACTCAATTAATATTTACCTTTATCGAATTACATTGCAACCTGGAGAGTTCTTGGCACAATCCTGAATAAGAGTGCGAAAGAAAGAAATAGCATTGTTCATATATAGTACTGTATCGGACTTCCGTGGTGGTGCAGTGGTTAATAATCTGCCTGCCAAGGCAGGGGACATGGATTCGAGCCCTGGTCAGGGAAGATCCCGCATGCTGCGGAGCGGCTAAGCCCGTGTGCCACAACTACTGAGCCTGCACTCTAGAGCCCGTGAGCCACAACTACTGAGCCCACACGGCACAACTACTGAAGCCCATGCTCTTAGAGCCCGTGCTCCTCAACAGGGGAAGCCACCGCAATGAGAAACCCACGCACCGCGATGAAGAGTAGCCCCCGCTCGCCGCAACTAGAGAAAGCCAGCGCGCAGCAACGAAGACCCAATGCAGCCAAAAATTAAAAAATAAAATAAATTTATTTAAAAAAAACTATCTTGTATGAAGCACCTCCCACGTACCAGAAATTATAGTAAGCCCTTTATAAAATGACCCTGCCAAATTACTCTGTCATTGTGCAATTTATTCATTACCTACTCTGTGCTAAGCACTGATGTTTGGTATTTCAGTCTAAGTACTCTGTGGACCAACTCTCTTTCCATTTTACCAGTGGTAGGAGTAGAAGGGAGACAATGTGAAAATATTATCTGGGGATATTTAATATACTACTAAATAAAAGTTCACAATGTCTGATATTTAAGATCTGCTTATGGCTACTAAAATTGTACAGTTCACCAAAAAATGTAATAAAAATAATTAAAATCACTTTTAAAAATACAGTACAGATGACCCGTATTATTTGTCATTTTTGTTGATATTTCTATTGAATACTTTTCAATATTTTAACAATGGAACATTTATTTAGGTTGTTCCAGACCCAGCCTTTAGTGGTAAAGGTTTTGTTGTTATATTTCTATTATGTTTCCTTTAAAAATAATTATCCTATTTAACTGGATTAAGTCAATTCTATAGGCATTTATCTTATGATATTGATGAAATTAATACATAGAGGGCAGTAGTACAAGTTGATTGTACTCCAGAGCCTCTATTAGCACAGTTAAGTATAAATATTATCTATATGTAAACCACAGTACATGCCAAATGAGATTCTCCGACTCTTTTTCACTGTCTGCCCCTCCAGCGTGTGAGAAATGGAATATTCCTTCCCATCTCGGTAAACAAAGGATGTCACAGCCATCAGCACTTGCAGCTCTCCAATGTGAGCAGGCGAGCCCTGAGGAACTCAGGATATGCAAATACAGAATGCAGGCCCCAGAGAGCTGAGGTGCATATCAAAGGAAGGAATTCGCTGAGCCCAACTCTGGCATCTTCCTAGACAAAGGAAAGCCCTGCATTCCTCACCTTGGAGAGCTGGTTTTCCTTAGCTGACAATCACCTTTTCACGTTCCCCATCATCTGCGCCAGCCCCCCACCCTGTCCCCTCCCCCCGGTACTTTAGCTCAGGGAGGAAGGGGCTCAGAGGGGCTCGGCTGAATAAGGGGCCTGCGAGCCTCGGGAGGTGCTTTCGGCCGTTTTCCCCGCCGTCGGGAGGAGGGGCGCTGACGCTGCGGCCGGACCCTGCGCCTCCCTTGCCCCGTGTCCCCTCAGGACGCTCAGGCTGCCCCCTCCCCACGCCCCTCAGGTCCCGCAAGCCAGGCCGAGGGCAGGGCCGAGAGGAGGGGCCGAAGTTCCCCGGGACCAGACGCCGGGGGCCGCTCGTTCTGCACAGCAGCGGCGGGTGGCAGCGAATCCCTGCCCCTCAGAAGCTGCTCCTGCGCTGCCGCCCGGGCACCGGACCCACTTACCCGGCACGCTGTCCCCACGACTGTCGAGGCTTCGGCCGTCGGGGCCTCTCTGCAGCCGGCAGCCTCAGTGAGGCCGCCCTCCCCACAGGCCCCGTGGCAGCTCCGT
>NW_021147158.1:16216-17780 GCF_002837175.3 Physeter macrocephalus
TTCTTGGGTCACATTATGAACTCTTCCCGTGCCCACATGGCATGTGTACTTTTAATTTCAGGGACTGCTGACATTCCAGGATGTGCCCATAGATTTCTCTCAAGAGGACTGGGAATGCCTGGACCAAGATCAATGGGAATTGTACAGGGATGTGATATGAGAAAAGTATAGGAACCTGCTCTCCTTGGGTGAGGATACCTTCCTTCCAGAATTCTTTATCCAACCACAGGGATTAGAGTCCTTCATTTGTAGAATGTCTCCTGGAATATTCTGCTTCCTACAATAGGGTTTCAGATTGCAACGTTTCAGGAAAGATTGGGAATTTGTGGGTATAATTTATCTTATTCTTTTAAAATTGCAGCCTCCTTTTTAATATACTTTGTAACTGCTTGGGATGTGTCTACATGAACTGTGTACTACATGCTTCTGTTATAGTCCTTACAATATTTTATTGTCTTATCTTCTGTAACAATTTTCCATGGATTCTTTGGACTTAAGGTATATTAAAAGGGGGACTGCGATTCTGGGACTTCCCTGGTGATGCAGTGGTTAAGAATTCACCTGCCAATTCAGGGGACACGGGTTCGATTCCTGGTCCGGGAAGATCGCACGTGTCATGGAGCAGCTAAGCCAGTGGGCCACAACTACTGAAGCTGGTGTGCCTTGAGCCCGTGCGCCATTTATTTTTGGAGAATAAAACCACCTCTGAGTGATTACAATTTAGACCAGCTAGTCAAAATTCTTTATCACCTGTTCTTCTCAAACACTGATCAACGGAACAAGTTTTACTAGGGATAACAGTGTAATTGTATTCTAGAGTTCGTATCGGCAATACGGTTTATGACCTTGATGCTGGATCGCGACATTTCAATGGTATAACTGCTATTAATTGTCTCTTTGTTCAACGATTAAAGTCTCACGTGATCTGAGTTCAGACTGGAGTCATCTTTGTTGGTTTCTGTCTACTGCAGATTTCTTCCAGTATGAAAGGACAAGAGCAATACAGCTTACTGTACAAAATGTCTTGAAACTAAGTGATGATATAATCTACATTCAATTAATTTATACATACCACACTGCAGAAAAGAGTTTGTTACAGTGGAAGAGCCCGGTAATTATGTAAAACTGAAACCTTTATCTGCACTGGTTCAAGTCCTCTTCCTAAGAATATGTTTATAATCAACAGTTTTTCACAAATTACCCAATTTAATTCACCATAGCATTCCTCATATTAACTAAATGGAAAATCCTAGGCTATATACAAATCCAGAAAGGGTCAAAAATCATCAGCCCCCATGGATTATTACAACCCATTGCTGAGGCATTCAAATTACTTATGAAAGAACCACTATGTCCATCAACATCATCAATTTATATATTATTGCCCCAATGCTAGCCTTAACCCTGGCTCTCACAACATGAATTCCTCTTCCCATATCTTATCCACTAATTAATATAAGTGTAGGCATATTATTTTTATTAGCCATATCACACCTACCATTTATTCCATCCTCAGTTCTGGATGAGCTTCACATTCAATATACTCACACACTGGAGATCTAGG
>NW_021147158.1:20896-21187 GCF_002837175.3 Physeter macrocephalus
CTGAGGCACACACAACATGAAATATTTTGTCTTTAGGCTCATTCATCTCAGTAGCAGCAGTAATGCTAATAATAATCTTCATACTTTGAAAAGCATTTGCGTCTAAACATGAAGTCTTAGCCCTGGAAACTGATACTCCTAACCTAGAATGGTTACACGAATGCCCTCCACCATATCCTATGTTTCAAGATCCTACCCATGTAAATTTAAAATAAGGAAGGTCTCAAGTCCTCTTCAACCACTTTCAAGCCAAAACCATAACAATTATGTCTTTCTCAATAAATGAGATAA
>NW_021147159.1:0-21120 GCF_002837175.3 Physeter macrocephalus
GCGCGCCCCGCAGCGCGTGGAAGGCGCGGAGTCCGGCTCCTGGCTCCCGGCCCCGGGGCCTCCGGGCGGGCGCGCGCGGGGTGGGGTTTCGGGGCCGCCCCAGGCCCGATTCGGTGCGCTCACCATGGCGGGCCCCACGCCCGGGCGGCGGCGGCGGGGGCTGGCCGCGCTAGCCCTGGTCCTGGCGCTGGCCGCGGGGCTCCTCGCAGCCGGGGCCGGGCAGGCGCCGCGCCCTGCCGAGCGGGGTCCCCCGGTGCGGCTCTTCACGGAGGAGGAGCTGGCCCGCTACGGCGGGGAGGAGGTGAGCGGGGAAGCGCGGGCCCAGGGACCGGGCCGACTCCGGCCTCGCAGAGAGGGAGGCGGGGAGCCCGGGAAGCCGCGGCGCCGAGGGGAGGCCTCGGGGAGAGGCGCGGGCCTCGGCGGGCGCCCCCTCCCGGAGGCCCGGCTCCGATCTGGGCGCGAAGCCTGCCGGGCTCCTCTCTCCAGGCCTGGATCGCCGCCTGGGGACAGGGGGGTCAGTCCCCAGCACTCAGGGCTCCCTGCTTCCCCCTTCCCCAGCCAGAGCACCCCACCCCGCGCTTCTCCCTCTCTTCCCGCGAGCTGTTTCCTAGAGACGCATTTTGGCTGGCGGTCTGTACACGAACCTCAGAACTTTTTTGCTTTCAGTGTAAGCATCAGCTGCGGGCACACACTTCTGCCTGCCCCTGGGGGGAGTGGCGGGAGAGGGAGAGAGGGAAGTAAGGCCTGCTCCCTGGGTTAGGCGGGAATGGGGGCAGGTCCAGGGTTGATCCAAACTTTCCCTGCACTTTGCCTTCCTCATTTACCGGGCCCCTCTGCAGCCGACTCCTCACACTGGCTCTTAATGGCTGTGCTCTTGAGGCTGAGCCAGAGGTGGGGGAGAGGGCAGTGGGGGAGATCGGAGGTTAGAGACAAAGACGACCCCCACCCCCAGACGCACCCACTTCGGTCCACATCGGTCAGCAGTCTGGACGTGTCTAGGATATTCCTCACAGCCATCTGACCATTCTGGTTGTTGGGGCCCAGTGTGATGGCCGTGGAGTGTGGGAACAGGATGCTGCACATGGGAAGGGCCATGGAGCTGATATTAGATCAGGAGGTGGGGGGAACAGTTTGGTGGGGAAATCAGGGAACTACAGCATTTCAGAGTTGATAGGAATCAACCTCCTGCTTTTACAGGTGAGGAAACTGAGGCATGCCACCAGTTCGTGGTAGAACAAGGAAGGAACCTAATATTCTGATGTTAAAACCCTCTGGTGTGGGCTCCCTAACCCCCAAGTTAAGTAGCCTTAGCTGGACTAGTTTCTCCAGGGGGATTTAGAAACCTGGCCCTTAGGCAGTGGTGCTAGTTTGGGCATCACTGTAAAGAGAGGTTGGTTAGAAGACTGAGTCATTGAGAACACAGAAGGAGGGAGACAGGTATGTGACTGGATGTTAAGGGACACCATCTTTTGGAGCAGCAGGGAACCAGATGGTACCGGGTCAGGGAACCTGTGCAGAAAAGAGTTAACATAACAGGCCCGCAGTCCTTAGAAAGGCCTTGGCTGATGTCTGGATTTCCAGGGTGTTCTGCATTTCCCTAACAGATAAAGGTGGCTCAGTCTGGGCTCTTCGTACAAACTGTGCATTCATGTTGAACACTGCTAGGCAGAGGCGGCCTGCATGGCCAGTCCCCAGTAAAAACGTTGGGCTCTGAGTCTCTCATGGGCTTCCCTGGGCAAAAACATTGCCCACGTGTTGCTGCATTTTGTTGCTGGGGAAAGAATGTGCTCTGTGTGGCCCCTCATGGGAGGCAGACAGTGTGAGGAAGTCCACAGGTAGATAAATTCCTCTAGACTCCACCTGTGTTCTTTCCCCTATGACACTTACTGCATCACTGTAACAAATCATAGCTCTGAGTACAATTATATGCTAAGTTCTATGAGTCCTTGTGAATCTCCAAATGTGGGGGTGATCTTGGGGACCCCCAGCACAGAGTCCAAGGGAAGAGAGAATTGCTAGTGGAGACTGCATGCAGCAACCATGCCCAGGGTTCAGGATGAGGACTGAGAAAAGACCCTTGGTTTCTTTATGCTGATATTATTGATTGATACTCAACTGCCGGAAGGAGAGAGGGAGGCTTGAGATGGAAGCAGGTTAAGGAAAAAATTGGTTGGGGTGTGGCGCCCAGAGGATGTCTGCAGGCAGAGAGAGTAAGAGAGGAGAGAGGCAGTTAAGCGCAGCTGGTTAGAGCTGCCCTGTGCTGAGGTTTGCCCTAGATGGTTCTGGTTTATGCCTATTGTCCTGGGATAATTATTAATAGCACCACCTTTCACTCTCAGAAGTGTTACCGTTTGTATAATACATTATACAAATAGTATAGTTAGAGCATTATACCTTTGAATCATATCTGGGTTTGAGTCCCTTTGGGCAAATAGCTAAACCTCTTGGAGTCTCAATTTTCTTTTATCATCTGTGGTACTTGTTATCAATCAGGGTTCCACCAGAAACAGAACCAGTGAAAAAAAATATATATATATAGGTATGTTTTTATTGCAAGAATTGGTTTATGTGATCATGCAGGCTGGCTAGGTAAGTCTGAAATGCATAGGGCAGGCTGCCAGGAAGGGTAGGCCGGAAACCCTTAGCAGGAGCAATGCTGCAGCCCACAGGTGGAATTTCTTCTTTCTCAGGGAAACCTCAATTCTGTTCTTAAGGCCTTTCAACTGATGGCTCACCTAGATTATCCAGGATAATCTCCTTTACACAAAGTCAACTGATTGTAGATGTTAATCACATCTACAAAATACCTCCACAGCAATACCTAGATACGTGCTGAATAACTGGATACTGTCGCCTATCCAAATTGACACATAAAACTGACCATGATAGTAGCTACAGGATAAGAGTTCCTACTCTATGTGGGGGTTTTGTGAGGATTAAATGAGATGGCGATATGCAAAGTGCATAGCATAGTAGAGCTAGTGTAGTCTTAGCATAGTAAGCCTTAATCAATCTTAGCTGCTATTATTTTTATTAGCTTATTATTAAAGATACAAACAAGAGGCACTATAACAGGCCCATAATCCTCTTATGCAATTCAGAAATCAAATAAGCTCTGAAAAGCAGAAGACCACCAGGGAAGTCCCAGAAGTTTTTTTTTGGTTTTTTTTTACGTCATTTGACAGCAAAACCCTGCCTGATCTGAACTCCTTTGGTGATGGTATCTTGTTGGAGCTATGTGAGTCTATTTATAGTCTTTATTTATCCTACTTAGTGTGAATATTCATGTTTATGCTTTACTGTGGAAATATTGATATAGATGACGATGGGGTGCTGCCTCAGACCCCGGTAGGTGTTCTGGCATGTGCCCCATAACACCTTTCTAAAATCTGACAAATTCTGAATTCCAAAACACATCTGACCGCCAAGGGTTTCTGCTATGGGATTGTGGACCTTGTATAACAAGTCATTCTGAAACAACTAGCTATGAATTCTCATTTCTGTTATAATCCTTTTGGACGAGAGCCAAGGCAGACCCACCTGTTCCACATTCTGCTGCCTGGTTTGTGGTGAGAGCTCAGGCACCCCTGCAGCAAGCTGCATAGTATCTTCAGTGGACGCTTCAGATTGGAAATCACGAAAAGACAGGGGTCCCGGCTGCTGGTGTCTTTCACAGAACCTACTGTGTTCTGGATCTACTGCACGAGGCCCTGTGCTACTTTATCCCTTTAGGGCAGTTTAGGTTGTCAGAGTGATCTGCAGTGTGGCTCCCTGAATCATTCCCACATGGGAGCGTGAAGATAGCTACACATGTGCTTCCAGCATGAATTAGTCCTCTTGAATACCTGCTGAAATCCGGCCTCCCCGGTGCCTCTTCAAAGCCCATTCTCCCAGTAATCCTAGTAAGGCTTGCAAAGAGGAGGTCATTTTAGGGACCTTTCCTGTAGATAACACATAGATCACAGAGTAAGCATGTTGAACAAAAATGAACGTAGGTTGAGAAAGGTCACATGTGTCCAGAGGGCCTTCCTGTGATCCCTGATTTCTTCAGCGGCCCTTATAACTAGAGATATTGATCACACGCTTTCACTGGCAGCTTTCGCCCTGTTACATCAGCTGTTCTTTTAGCAGGGCTTCACTGTTTACAAATTATAGGTCAAAGATTGGCGTTCAAGTTTTCGACAAGGATGAATGTCGCAGGAAGGGCTTTAGAATCAAACAGGTGTGAGTCTGAATTCTGACTATTTATTTACCAGCAGAGAAACTGTTGGCAAGTTATTTAAACTCTAAGCCTCAGTTTCTCCATCTACAAAACAGGTATAGTAATACCTTTTTCAGAAGGTCATTGTAAAATTGGCCTAAGTGACATACGTTAGTATAAGTAAACATGTATAACATATGGAGAGAACCTAGCACAGTAGAATCTCAGTAAATATGAATTTCTCTGCCCTCCCTTTGATCACACCTGAAATATATTAATTGTCCTGAATTATAGGCCTCTAGTAACCAGCATGAGTGGCTGAGGGCCCAGCCCAGGCAACATGATCAAAATAATATTCTTGTATGACTTACCCTCACATCGAGCTTTTAGAATAGAAAAGCAGCATAAATCACAAGCCATTCATGAGTTTGGTCATCGTTCTTCCTCGGGAAATAAATGTGTGGCAGGACTGGGGGTGAGAGGTGTATATATACCTTCTTTGCTGCTGGCGTTCTAACCTGTATGTCAGACGCTGGACTCTGCAGAATTTTCCCCAACGGAGACGAGTCAATGACACGTGAATGTTATTTTCCCCTGCCTTAGTGATGGAGGAAAAAGGCGGGGGAGGATTGGTTTATTAAGGAAAGCAGATGTCCTGAAGCAGTTAGCTTTGGGGCAGGGCGGCTGGGGTGACTTCAGGACTCTCTTTGGTCCTGAGCGAATGTCATCCTCCACCCTCCAAGGGCAAAACTGACTTTTGCTATCCTCAGAAAATATGTTTTCTGCCTTACTTGCACCATAGGATACCAAATGCAGGGAGGGGAGGGCCGCCTGCCCCCATACCCGCAGCATGACTTCTGGGCCTGGGACCAGATGTCTGTATTTAACAAACACTTAATATAGAGCCAACTCTGCCAAGCACTGTCCTAACCACTTTAAAGCATTAAATCATTTAATGATGACCCGTGAGGAAGGAGCTATTATCATCATCTCATTTTTCAGGTGAGGAAGGAGCCATAGGGCGGTTGAGTAACTTGCCCAAGGTTACACAGCTAGTGAGTAAAAGAGGTGGACTAGGCTGTGCTTTCTCCGGTTTGTACAAATGAAATGAACCACCAAGAGCCTCCCTTTCCATCACTCCAGGCAGTGACCTGTTCAGGGGTATATTGGTTCAGCTAAGAGGAAGCTATCAGAGTGCAAGCATGACCAGAAATGTTTACCTTCTGAGTTTATTTAGGGCAACCCTGGACCCTGAGCTTGCCCAAGGCCCCTCTAGGCTTTAGGGTTATTCTTTGTAAATGGAATTTGTCTGTGCTCACTCACCAGCTCTCCCTGGAATCTGTACTAAGGGGGGATGGGGTGACATTTGTTTTCTGCTTTTCTAAAACTTAATAGTGAAGAGTAGGACTTGTACTTCTTCTGAAAGAATCATTCTGGACAGACAATAAAGAATATACAGACAGTGAAGGCTGTTGGATAGAGGCAGGTGAGTAAAGAGGTGAAACCACCCTCTCTAATTATACAATAAAATGACAGCTTGCAGACGTTTTGGCTGTGTTAAGGAATGTATTTTGCATCCTACCCTGGTGTACACACACACACAACTGAAACAAAAGTGCCATGAAACTATGCTCATTCTTACTATGTGTGAAGCACTCTGATGTTTTCTAGTTTCTGCTCTATTTTGAACTTTGTTTTTCCTATTTCATTTTTTTTAAGCCTGTTGATAAATCACTAAATTGATTCCATGACCCACTAATATGTTACCAATGCCAACTGCAGTTAGAAAAACATGGCCTTAGACCATTGGAGGGCCCAGGTATTTCTGCAGAAGAAAACATCTGTAGTAGTTTCTCTCTTTTTCAAGAAGAGTCACCGGTGAGGAACTTCTGCTCTGTCCCCAGCCTCTGTTGCAGGGTCTGAGGGTGCTGGAGGCCCAGGAGTTCCCGCCTTCCTGCCTGCACCCAGGCTCCGGGGCTCTCCCAGGTGTGGAAGAGGCCCTCCTTCCTCTGCTGCACTGCTCTGGTATCCCTTTGTCATGGTAGCTCACGTGGCACTCTCTCCTGGCCCTGCTTGGCCACAGGCAGGGAGGAAGGCCAGATGGCCAAGCAAGCCCAAGACCCAGAGGAAAGATAAAGGCCCTGCCTCACTGATGCAGGTGACTCCCCTGGTTCCCTAACATCTGGGTACCTCCAACCCACTCACTCCCTGTGTCTTTCTTCGTGACCCTGGGTCTTTTGAATGAATTTCCCAGGACGCCCACCCTCTCCTGGTCCCAGGCAAGTGCACTGTCCTCGTGCTGTGTGCCCTCTGGTGGGGCAGGCCAGAGAGGGGACTGAGCCAGGGATTCCTGGGCTCCAGATTCCAGAAACTGCTTTCCCTCTGATTTGCTCTGTGACTCTGTGTAGGTCTCATAATCTCCCCAGGCCTGGACGATGAAGGTGCATTCGCAAAACGAAGGTGTTAGTTAGATTATCTTCAAGGCCCCTTCTGATTTTAACTTAAAATTCCTCCAGAGTCCTTATCTGTCGCTTGGGAATTACATTTTTTTCTATCTTTTCCTTTTGTATACCCATGAATATAGCAAAAAATAAAGTGTAAAAGCCAAGGAACTGCAAGGAAACAGTATTGCTTGTATATTTCTAGCACCATAAATGGCTTTTTGAAGGACAAACTGGTAAAATATAAGAAGTGATTATGTTGTTCATCTACTTATATTCGATATATTGAAATAGGCCTCAAGGAGATAACTCAACAAATTAGAAAGTAACTTGTAGAAAGATATTTGTAATGCTGCCATTTATAGTTCTCAGGAATTGGAAATGATCCAGAATAGAATAGCTACACAAACAGGTACACGGTATCACTAAAATAAGATAGAACTGTTTAAGTGACAGCTGTTTTGGTTATTTCAATACATGAAAATGTTTGTATGAACTAATATTACCTGTAGGAAGCAAAATATTGATATAAAATAGATCATTTACACTGATTACCTCCATGTATGTACATTGATGAAGATGAAATTTGGATTGATTTAATTTTTTATTTTTTCCTGGCCATGCCATGTGGCATGCGGGATCTTAGTTCCCCAGACAGGGATCGAACCCATGCCCCCTGCATTGGGAGCGTGGAGTCTTAATCACTGGACCTCCGGGGAAGTCCCATGGAGTGATTTAAGTAATTCATTTAATATCCTTTTGAATTTTTATCTGTATGGAGTTGCTTCCGTTCCTGGGAAAGGTATTGCCATAGGCTTGTCATGATGCTTCGTGACTTTCCCAGGTTTATGTAAGTGGGCATGACATTGCGCAGGTGGGGCGAGCTCCCTGAGGACCGGCTTGTAACTTCACCCGCCGCCCTCTGCACCGGCTGTGATGGGAAGAGATTTTACTCACTTGAACTGGCGGAGCTGGGCTCTTTGTCTCCTCTTCACAGCTTCTCTCCTGCTTCCTAGGAAGATCAGCCCATCTACATGGCAGTCAAAGGAGTGGTGTTCGATGTCACTTCTGGAAAGGGTAAGTGGCTTGGCTTTGTGAATCCTTACCTCTGGGGAGCGTGGCAGCCTGAGTGGGTGCTGGAGGTGTGAGAGAAGGGAGGGAATGCTGGGCAGGTCCTTTCCCCCGCCGAATGAGTTCACAGTCTTTGTCAGGGAGGTACTTCAACAGTGTTTTTCTAATGATGTCATGTTGCCTATAGACTCAAAGTCAAACTGGATGATTTACCCTAGATAAAGCAGTGAGAGGAAAAGTATTACTTAGCCAAGAGTCATGATCATAGAACATTATAGGACATTTTAATGCCATCTCATGTTTTCCCTAATGGAAACTACAACTGATCTCATGGAAGTAGTCTTGTAATGGTTCATTGTTTATTTGATACCAAACAAAAGATGTATGGAAGTAGACTTGGCTTCCATGGACATTTAGGAAGACAGAACATTTTTCTTGTTTACATTTTTAAAAAATATTTATTTATTTGGTTGTACTGGGTCTTAGTTGCGGCAGGTGGGCTCCTTAGTTGTGGTTCGCCTGCGGCATGTGAACTCTTAGTTGCAACATGCATGTGGCATCTAGTCCTCTGACCAGGGATGGAACCTGGGACCCCTGCATTGGGAGTGTGGGGTCTTATCTACTGCACCACCAGTAGGAAGTCCCTCTTATTTACATTTTAAATATTTTCAAGGGATTATTTTCATTCTGTATTAAAAAAAAAAATCACCTCTCAGCCCAGCATGTGTGACTTATTCCATATTCTGAATTAGCGGAATCCAGTGGGAAGGCTGGGGGGCCGCTTATTGGACTTCCCGTCCTCACTGATGTCCCTCTCCTCAGCCAAGCCTTTGCAGGATTGGGTGGGGTGGGGTCTCAGAAGCCCCGCCCCCTGCCGTGTACAGGCTCCTGGCTGCTCTGTGCACATCCGCTCACATCTTCTTCCTTCCTCCCCACTACAGAGTTTTATGGACGAGGAGCCCCCTACAACGCCTTGACCGGAAAGGACTCCACCAGAGGGGTGGCCAAGATGTCCCTGGACCCTGCAGACCTCACCCACGACACTGTGAGCCAGATAATGAGCCTCTGTCAAAGTGTCCCACCTCCTTGGCCATAGCCTTTTTTCTTCCCCACGCCCCACCTCTGGGCAGTAGCAAAGCTTCCTAACTAGACTGTTTACTGTTCCAGAGGTAGCCAGTTGTTTTCTTAAAGTAGATATCTTCCTGTGCCCCTCCTGCTCAAAAACCTTCCAGGGCTCCCCACTGCCTGCAGAGTCAAGTGTGAACTCTTGTGAACTTGAGATGAAACTCAGTTGATCTTCAGAGTTTGGCTCCAGCCTGCCCTGGCTGCCCCATCCCCCTGACAGTCTGCACCTGCCTCCCCCCAGCCTCTGATAGCTTTGCTGTTAGTCTCTGAGACCCGCTTTCCAGGCCACTCCCGGTAGCTCAGGGGAGGAACAGGGTGGATGAGCAGAGTCTCCGCCGCGCTCATATTTCCGTGAAGGAGAAAATAGCATTAACAGAAACCATTTCGGGGTCTAAGTAATCCCAACAGAAAGGCTGGCATTCATCCCCCATTGTGCTCAGGTGAGTCACACTCTTAAGCTGCAACATTACAGAAACAAATCAAGAAACTACAGAGGGGGGAAGGGTGTGTAAGTCTTTAAGGGGAGGAGTGTAGAGGCAGGGGGCTTAATCGCGCAGGAGGAGGTGGTTGCAGACCGCAGAGCGCCTCGCGACGCCGACCGGGCTGGGGGTTCTTTGGAGTCTAATTCCTACATCAGTCAGACCACAAACACGATGCAGCCACTGCTCCCCCCGCACGTAACCTCCGCAACACACATGCACACACAGGGCTGGCTCGAAAAAATTGTCCACGATTTGATTTCTGATACATTTTTTCCCTCGCATTAGGGGGCGTGGGGCGAGCAAAGTCGGGGTAGGGGCTGGCGAGAAGCCGGTGGCAAGCATGAGTCACTCATTCCTACCCCTGTATTTCTTGGGCTTTTCTCCCCAAGACGGGCCTCACAGCCGAGGAGCTGGAATCCCTGGATGATGTCTTCACCAAAGTGTACAAAGCCAAATATCCCATCGTTGGCTACACAGCCCGAAGAATCCTCAATGAAGACGGCAGCCCCAACCTGGACTTCAAGCCTGAAGACCAGCCCCATTTTGACATAAAGGACGAGTTCTGATCTGCAGGAGACCGTTCTTGGGAGGGTGAGGCAGGGAGACACTCAGATGCAAACTCTCCTGCAAAACAGGCTGCTGGGGCCTCTGGTCACCGGATCTGAATAAAGCAGACGTTTAACCTGGAACGCTGAATGCCCTTTATTGCCCTTGGTCAAGTGTTCTACCCACCTAGGTATCCTGCCTGCACACCAGCCAGGGAGGTAATAGTCGCTGAGGGGGGACACCTCCTGGTGTCAACATGGGCTATGGGGGCAGAGGAATTACGAGTGACCTTTATTGCTTCTTTATATTGCTCTGTACTTGCCAAGTTTTCTACCATGACCATGTGTACTTTAGAATAAGCACCAGAATAAACTTGCTATTTTCACAAAAGGAGAATTCTTCCACACGTACCCTCTCCTTGGAGCCTCATCAGCACCCCTTGTCTCTGCTGGCCTGCTTTCTGGCTCCCCGGCCTGTGAGGGGGCCGGGCAGCAGGGGCATCCGAGAGACGTGGCAGAAATGGGGTGCATTAGGTGGAGGGGTGGAGAATGGGAAAGAGAGCTATGAAAGGGCCTGGCGTTACACCACAACCAGGAGAGTGATGGTGTGAACTGGCTTCAGCCCCTTCTGCAGCTGGAAGGTGGTGAGGAGGGCCGGGGTCCGGTGTGGGCAGAGCCTGCACTGGAGGTCATTCCACAGATGGCGAAGCACATGCAGCACGCTGGACTCGGGTCAGATTTCATAAGGAAATCCCTTTTGAGGGTAGGATTCTTCCCTCTAAGGGACATTTGGCAATGTCTGGAGCTATTATTTTTAAAATTTTGGTTGTTAAAACTGTAGGATGCTACTGGTATCTAGTGTCCGGTGATGTTGTTTTTGTTTTGTTTTAAAGACTTTTAAAAAAATATATTTATTTATTTTGGCTGCACCAGATCTTAGTTGTGGCATGCAGGATCTTTCTTTTAGTTTCGGCATGTGGGATCTAGTTCCCCAACCAGGGATCGAACCCGGGCCCCCTGCATTGGGAGCGTGGAGTCTTAGCCACCAGACCACCAGGGAAGTCCCCCGGGGATGTTGTTAAACATCCTGCAATGCACCGGACAGTCCCCACAGCAGAGAATTACCTGGTCCAAAATGTCAATTGTGCCAAGGTTGAGAAATCCTGGAAATTTTACAGTAGAGATAAATTTGACATACAACTTTGTCTTTTATTTAAACAAATAGCAACTACCCCCAAGAGAGACCTTTTACATAGAAGAATTTTAAGCAGAAGAATCTCCTAGGGTGACTGTTCAAAATGCTGATTCCTATGTCCTACCCCCAGGGCTTATGATTTAGTATTTCTAGAACATGGCCTGGGAACTGCATTTGTAATGAGCTCCCCAGGAGATTGTGATACACTTGGGCCCAGATGTACTTTGAGAAACACCACTTACGCCTTACCAGTCACCGCAGGGAGGACTCATCCAGATCCTTTCGGAGGACCACGTTTGACCTTTGCTTTACTCTTTGGTGTGTCCAGACTAATGGTGAACTCCTGGGTCCCACTCCAGAATCAGGGAGCTTGCTGGCCATCCAAGAGGAATGGGTCTAGAATTTATCAGAAGGACTCTTTGGCCTAGAATTCAGGAAGTTGTTCATGTGGCCAAGGTAGTCTGTACTGGGACATTTTGCCCCCAAACAGATGATGTCTGAATGAATACAAATGGTTATAAGTCCTTGGGAACCCCCGAGAGATGACTTTTACTTTTGTGCCACCCACTTCCCGCTTCACCAAGCAATGGATGGGCTAGGATTCCATTCCTTGGAGCCCCGTCTCTGCAAGGTGGGCAAGGTCTCCAAACTCAGGTCCCTGGGAACTTTCCAGAACCACTGTCTACCCCACTCCCCTCTCCTCCCCTTGCCCCCATCACAGCACGTTTTTCCCTCAGGGTCTTAGGATCCCCACTTCTGGGGCAATTCTGCCCAGTTCCCTGCCCTGTACTTCAAAGACCACCTTCCTACACCCCAGCAAGGGTCTTCTCTGAATGTCTCTCATTTCGAGATTCCAAGTCAGCCTTTGCCAGGACAGAGCACACACAAATCTGGGCACCCCAAACAGGCTCCACTCAGGGTAGGTACAGCTCAGGGGAGGGGGATGCAGGCTGGCGGCGGGATTTGCATCATTGGTGTCTATGGGACCTAAAGAAAAACACAGAGATCCCTGGAGCCCAAAGCCTGCTGCCCCATTTACCCCTTCTCCCACATTTGTTTGTCATGTCTTCTTTGCTTTAAAGGTTTATATCCCTGCAAGACTCAGCTTGGATGCATCTCTGCCAGGAAGCCTTCCTCTGAGGTCCCCTATAGCTTAGCACTCACCCGCTTTGCTGCAATTGCCTATTGATGAGATTGTCTCCCCCAAACATGAAAGCACAGACACTCACCTAGGGTGGCCAACCTTTCCCGACTTGCTGGGTTTTACACTGAAAGTCCTGCATCCCAGGAAACCCTTCAGCAGACCTGAGGGACAGAGCTGCACCAGCCTCACCAGCTGCTGAGGCAAGGCCTCCTCCCAGCGGGGGACCCCAGGCATAGTGGGGAGGTCATGCACCACCTTGAAATGAAGAAGGAAGAGAGGAGCTATGACCTTTACCCAGGAGAAGCGAAGGTGAGGGGAAGGCGGTGGGAGAGTGGTTGGGGGCTGGGTTCTTAACCACAGAGGTTCAAGTTCAACCTCTCAGAAGGGACACTCAATTTCTGGCCTAAGGTAGGTGCCCAGCACATTGGAGTGTTGTTGATATTGGTGTAATTCATGAAGTCCTTCCCCAAATCTAAGTTCCTCTTGCAAGGTGCATCTCCTCCACCGTCTCCCAGGCGCCGCACAGCCAGCTCCTCCTGCCTCGTGTTTCCCGAAGCCGGGGTACTCACCCCTCCCTCTCTGTGCTCCTGGCGGGCAGCTGCCCGGGCCTCCCCGACAGGTGGAACAGAACCGGCTCCCTGCCCATAACAGGGATGAAGAGGCTTAAAGGTTTAAAGGCAGGAGACAAGGCCTGGGAGCAGGGAGCCTCGTTCTCCATTTGGAAGATAACACCACTAAGTATTGAGCGGCCCAGAGGGGAGAGCGATGGGGCTGACTGGTCAGCAGGAGAGCAGGCAGAGGGGCCTGACCAGCAAGCCAGCTCCTAGAGGTACGGTCGCGCAGAGGGCATCCTGCCCGGGTCCCAGCCTGGACGGGTGACCTCCAGACTCAGACACCTCATGTCCTTCAGGCATCTGCTCCAAGGGGGTCTGCTCACCACCGCCTTAGCTTCCAGGAGAAAAACCAAGGGTCTGAATAAAGCAGTCTTACCCTCTACACTGGCTTCCTTCAAAAGGCTGCTTCTCAAAGCCCCAGACTCCAAAAAGCATGGCCTGCTGGGGCTCTGTCAGCTCCTGGAGGCTTCCAGGCCACGAAGTCTCGCTCAAGCAGGCCTGGAGGTGCCCAGGCTTCTCTGGAGAGGCAGGCTGGGCAGGCTGCCCTACGGCCGGTGGGGAAATTATGCAGGCAGAGGCTGGCCCTGCAGGCCTCCGTCCGGGACATCAGATGTAAACATTGCCTTGATACCGCGATGTGTCGCTCATTTTTTATGCTCCATTTCACGGTCAGCCCAGCACGTGTGGTGTCATCCCTCAGTGACAGGCTCAGCTCTCTTCCCTCGACTCCTCTGCCATGCGAGCTGCTCTGAGCCATTCTGAGGCATTCCCAATGGCAAGTGCAAGGACTTAACCCCCCGGACCAACCCTCCACCAACAGGGCTGGAGCCAGTACACCAATCCCACACCCTGAGGCCCATTCTACAGGGGTCCCAGGAGATGCTGAGCCCCAGCTGGGCACAGCAGGAATCAGCTCCATACACACCCTTGAACTGGCCGATCCCGTGGCTCACTTCCAAAATGTGAGCCCCTGCTCAGTCCCTGCTTTGGGGGAGAACCCCGGTTAAGACAAAGTTTACTTCCTAAGACACTAACACAATCCCCTTATGCCAAACTCAGTTTTACTAATAACATCTGACACTTGTATAGCACTTTACGGTTCACAAAGCTCTCGTTCCAGTGACCATGGCTTACAAATCACCCCCAGAACCTAGTGGCGTGAAACAGCTATTCTTCGTGCTCAGAGACTGTGTGTGTCAGGAACTCTGAGAGGGAGTAGTGATGACTCTGGCTGTCGGCCCGAGCTCCAGCTCTCTCCACGTGTCACTTCTCACAGCGTGAGGTCTGGGCTGTGCCTCCTTTTATGACCTGGCCTCGGCACCAGGCAGCATCACTTCTACTCGCCAAGGCAGCCACGGAGTTCCGCCCAGAGTCAAGGGGCAATGGACCATTCTGGGAAAATACAATCTGCGGTCATTCCTCCCACATGATCTCATTAGATTCTCAGAGAAGAGATGCTGTCTCGTCTTTTGGTTTGCAGTACTTAGCTCGGTGCCTGGCACATAGCAGTAAATCACATTTGTCTTGTAGAGAGAGACAGGGTTTAGCATCAGACGGACCTGGTTCGAATCCTGGTTTCATGACGTTCTACCTGTATGATCCTGGAGAAGTTATTTAGCTTCTCTGAGCCTCAGTTTCCTAACCTTTAAAAGGGGGGGTCAAAATACCCATTTCACAAGGCTGGCGCTAGGATTAGGCTCGGTTGTGTATGTAACGTGCATGTAATACACATGCAGTATGCATGTATGTGAGAGCAGACTCCTGATACCGCGCAGTGTCACCTTCTTGTTTCCCCGCTTTGCACTCCATTCCACCCTCACCTCAAGGACTGGTGGCTTCTTGGACTTGCCAGCAGGGTCACGGACCCAGGTGAGAAGAAACATTTAGTTGTTGGTCTGGGGCCTTGGCAAAAGGCTGGGGTTGAAGAAGTCAAGGTGACCAGCTACAGTGCGCTCTCTCTCCTCTCTTTCCCTCTCTCTCTCTCTCTCTCTTCCCTCTCCCTGGACTCTAGCTGCTCAGCCCAGAACTATGAACAGTAACCCAGCTGCCCTGATGGAACCTGCCTCTAATAGCTCAGACTCTCTGGTTCCCCAGAAGCCCTGGAGATTCTCCCAGAGTCCCAAGGGCAATGGAGAATCGTGCCCCTCTACCCCAGGGCATTGCCCGGACTGCAGTCCTGCTGCCAGAGGCCTACGATCAGGTGTGCATGGGGGTACCCACTGTGGTGCAGCCTGTCCCACCCCTGCCCGTACCTGATGGTTTGGGTCCCTGCCCAGCTTTCACCCTACCCCACACTCCAGAAGTTAAGTGACTTCAGTTCTAGGAGGTGCCTCCCTCACAATCTCCCCTGGCCCCTCTCCCATCCTGTTTCCTCTGCCTGGAATGCTCTTACCCCTTGCCCACATCACCTGCAAAATCTTATCGTGGCTTACATATCACCTCATCAAGGAAGTTTTCCTGGATCTGTCTCTGCCAAGATAGTACCCAGCACACTCCTGTGGAGGCAATTGTGTTTTAATTTTCTGCGCCAGGCTGTGAGGCACTTGCCCCGTTCTCAGCTCTCTCCACCACCTAGCACACCGCCCAGCACCTCCTGTGTTTGATGGAATGAATAAATGAGTGAATGGATCGGTGCTCCCACACCCAGGGCACCCATCTTCTTGGCAGCCCCCCACCTCACCCTACACTCGGGGATGTAGGTCTGAAGCCTGGGGCCTCATGACCGCTCCTGCCCTCCGGCCAAGGTCTCCAGAGCCCACTGGGCATCACTGCTTCCGGGATCTCTCCTGGACCAAACATGCCTGAGCCTTTGCACAGCCTTGTCATGTGGGAACATATACAAATAGTAAGTGGTTCCCCTGGCAACCATCTCAGCAGATGGTAACCAGCACAGACAGTCCTGGGAAGCCTTCAGGCTGGAGGAAAGAAGCCCTGCCCCAACTGTTGCTGTCCTGTCTGGGCCGTGCAGGGCCCATCTGAGCTGCCTCTTCTCTCAGGGCTTCCTGGGGACTACCTGCTCTGAAGCCCAAAGGGAAAAACTGGCCAAAGGAGCTGCCCAGCTGCCCAAACTATCTACCCCTGCCAGTCCCTGTGCTGCTGGCCCGTCCCCACCCTGTGGGGTCACTGGGGTCCTCCACTGGCTGCCCCGCCCTGCCCAGTGCCTCACTTCAGAGGCTGCCAGCTGGAGACTCAGTCCTGCTGCCAGAGGCCTAATGTTACAGGTGCCCATTGTGCTGAGCTTGTCCCAGGCCTCACCCGCAGGGTCTCTGCCCAGGTCTTCAGTGCCCAACCTGCAGCCAGGCCCACGGCCTTGTTCTTGCCAAGCCTCCACCCAGCTCAGCCTAGGCCCTGCTGTGACCCCGCACTCGGCACCACCCCAGCTCCCCTCCAGGGTGACTAGAGGACCCGGGGCTCCCGCAGGCTGAGGTTCTGGAGGCCCATGGGGTATGGGAGTCAGAGGCATGAGCTGCAGAGGGTGCTGGAAGAGATCTTAAAAAGCACCGGTAGGGACTTCCCTGGTGGCGCAGTGGTTAAGAATCCGCCTGCCAGCGTAGGGGACACGGGTTCAAGCCCTGGTCCGGGAAGATCCCACATGCCATGGAGCAACTAGGCCCGTGCACCACAACTACTGAGCCTGCGTGCCACAACTACTGAAGCCCACGCGCCCAGAGCCCGTCCTCCGCAACAAAGAGAAGCCACGGCAATGAGAAGCCCGCGTACCACAACGAAGAGTAGCCCCCGCTCACCGCAACTAGAGAAAGCCCGCGTGCAACAATGAAAACCCAACACAGCCAAAAATCAAATAAAAATATTAAAAAAATAAAAATAAAATAAAATAAAACAAAAAAGCACAGGCAAAGGGTGAAGCTGCATGAGCTACAGACCACCTGAGGGAAGCCGGGCTCCAGTAGAACTGAGAGAGGGGAGAAGCGGCAGCTGAGAGGGGAGGGTTAGAGGCAGAGTCTGGGGTGTGGCCTTGAGGTGTCTGGGAAGTGGACGCCCAGGGCCTACAGTGGGTGGCTGGTGGGTGTGACCTGTCAATCATGCTGCTGCCGGCTTCTCCCCATTCCTGAGCGAGACCCCTGCTCTCCTCTCACTCCCCTTCCTCCTGGGGTACTGCGTTTACTGCATCTTCGAGGCTGCAGTCACCGCCACCCAGGCAAGCCCACCCTGTTGCACACCCCTCCCAGCTGGACCTGGCTTCCTGTCCCTCTACACACTCATGCCGTTAATCAGCGTTGCTGTGGGCTCTGTGGACCTCGTGTCTAAGTTCACTGCTGTGTCAGGGACGATTACAGGCATGAGCCCTGTGCCGTAGGTATTTGCTCCTTTATCACATCCTCTGCAAGGAGGTAGTAACATTTTACAGATGACAAACTGGTCTCAGGGGAAACACACCTCTGACACCTAACAGGTCTAGAGCTGGGATTACAACACAAGACTTATTCCCTTCCTATGTTCTTTCCACACTGCCTCATTATACTGCACGTGAAAATCAAGTCTTCTAGGCGAGGCTAACCTCTGGGCAGGTGGAATTAGGATGTGATACGCTAGGCTCGTGGCAGAGACTCTAAAATCCTTGAAGGTCTCTTGAGGGAGACTTTTGGACTAAGGACGTGTGATACAGGTTCAGGGTGCTGAGCCCTGGGGCCTCACCCAGAAGGAGGCAGTGGAATCCAAGCCCACCTGTGGGAGCCCCATGCCTGATGGTGGCAGCTGCAAACCACCCCAAAGACGGGAGAGACTACAATGGCCTTGGGGCCAGCAATGGCCACCTGGAGGTCAGCTGAGCAGAGCTGGGCTGCTCGGGCTCCTCACCCCCATAACGTCCCGGTGCTGCCGCCCAGGACCCTGAGGTAAGGATTCGACCTGGACGTGGAGCAGTTTCTCATTACCCAGATCTCTGAAATACATCTGTTGCCTCCCTGTTGGAGTCCCCTCACCCTGCTTTCCCAGTTAGCCATGACCCTCCCCTTGACCATCAGCCTTAACCCTCTTTCTGACCTATATGACTCCACACTCTCACCATTCCCCCAAAGCGCAGGCAGCCTCCTTTCCACGACGTCTTAATTACATCGGACTTCACATAGCCATCTACCAACCAGCACATGCCTGCTATGTACCCAGTGCTGTGCTAGTCCTGGGGGTGGGGTGGAGGGAAGAAGCCAGGAAAATAGATGCAAGAACTGCCCTGGCCCTTAAGGGTCCCCGAGGAGGAGAGCAGTGGGTTGAGCTGCGAAGAGGTATCTCTAGGACCAGGAACTGGTGATCTGTGGGGGCCCGAGCCACAGGATCCTGAGCAGGACAGGCTCGGGCATGAGGTTGTGGAAGGCTCTTGGGATCTTCAGGGAAACTTCCGACCAGTTCCGGCTCGCCAGCAATCACTTGCATGGGACAGTAGTGCCCCCCGGTGGTTGGTTCATGGAACTCTCCAGCAGCTGTTTTGTAAAGCCCAGAGGATTAAGGTCCCCTTAAGAACATCTATTTTTGGTTCCCAATATTTCCATAATGAAATGCTGACAGGAGCAGCCAAAGGACTTCCCAAAGGACCCAAAACCTGCCTGCTGAACTCCCATGTTCTCCTCCTGCCTGGTCCCCAGGGGTTAGAGCTGCCCTTCATTCTCATGTACAGTTCTCTCTTCCATTCAGTTTGACTAAAGGGTCCCAGGGCAGCGGCCATATGTCCTCTTTGCCGAGTATGAGCCTGGCCTCAGAGGGAAGGCTGTGTGCACATTCAGAGTGACGTGTTGGAAAGAACACTAGATCCAGGATCAGGAGGCTTGGATGCTCGCCCCACGTCAGCCGCTAACTAGTGGTGAGATAATCATTACAATAATAGCTACATTTATTCAGTATTTACTGAGTCAGGCATTGCCCAAGAGCTTTAGGTACATTGTCGACTTTTATCCTTACAATAAATCTCTGAGGTTGGGATTGTTATTATTTCCATTTTACAGGTGAAGACATCAAGGCACAGAGAGGTTAAGTAACTTTCCCAAGCTCACACAGTATGCGGCACAGTCAGGACTGAAGCTCCTAGCAGGGTCCACAAATTGGTGTTTTCAAATGAACCCCAGTGACTGTGACATGGAGGCATCTTTGAGATCTATGGGGTCCTACCAGCTCTAACACTTAATGAGCCCAGTGCCTTTGGAGGGTCAGGAGTGAAAGTTGTGCCGAGGAAGAAGCCTGGGTTAGGCCCTAATCCCCATGGGTGTACAGGACCACAATCCCAGCAGAAACGCCGCAGAGGACAGAACAATTCTCCTGCCCGCCGTCCTCTCAATCTGGTTTGTGGGAGAGGAGAGTAACTGCCCTTCACAGCATTCTTCTCAGAGTTGGTTATGCCACACACACTGCTAATTCATAGCTCCATCATCCATCAATTTATCACAACTCATCTAGAAACATTTTATATTACTAAGTTGATTCATTTGACAAACCCTTACAGAGATCTGCTATGAGGAGGGCACTGGGCCAGATCCTGAGTCTACAGTGGTGAAGGAGGCCGGCATGGCCCTGCCCTGTGGGTCTGCTGTCTAGAGGAGACCAGCAATAAACCAGCTGCAAAAGAATAGAACTGCCCACCATGACAGGTGCTCTGAAGGAAATGGCAACACACAGGGATGGAGAACAGTGGGGTGGCAGAGAGACCTAATCAGAGCGGGCTGGGACGATCTCGCCGAGAAAGTGACATTTAAAAGGAGCCCAGAACGTTTTTAGCCCATACCTTCTATTGGTAAAGGAGTTTCATCGTGTTTCCTGCGTGACGAGCAATTAAGTGCAGAGTTGGCTTTATCTCAGCTCCTGGGACTCTCCTCCAGGACAGGGGTGGGCACCGCCAATGTGGCCTAGCCCCCAGGCCCAGATGATCCTCCAGAGATGGAGAATTTTGAGCTTCCTTTTGATACAGGATCTCAAACCATGGGGCTGTTTGGGGGTGTGGCGGTAATGGGCCCAGGGGCTGGCAGTTCAGAATCAGAGAAGTTCCCCCAGGTCAAGGCCATGAGGTTTGTTGACTTAGCTCTGACACTCAAGGGGCAGGACCCACAATCCAGCCTGCAGGGAGGGAGCTTCTGGTTTCAGTGTGCGTGTATATCTTTGTGTGTGTATCTATGTGTGTGTGTGTATATCTGTGTGTGTCTGTGTACCTGTGTGTGTATATCTGTGTGTGTGGTGTGTGTATACCTGTGTGTGTGTATCTATGTGTTTCTATCTGTGTGTCTGTCTGTGTGTGTATCTGTGTGTGTGTATCTGTGTGTGTGTCTATCTGTATATATCTGTGTGTCTATCTGTGTGTGTGTGTCCATATCGGTATGTATATCTGTGTGTGTGTCTGTGTGTATGTATCGGTGTGTAATCTGTGTGTGTGTATCTGTGTATGTCTGTGTGTGTGTCTGTGTGTATGTATCGGTGTGTATATCTGTGTGTCTGTATGTATCGGTGTGTATATCTGTGTGTGTATATCTGTGTGTGTGTCTGTGTATTATCTGTGTGCATATCTGTGTGTGTGTCTCTGTGTGTCTGTGTATTATCAGTGTGTATATCTGTGTGTGGTATTATTGGTGTGTATATCTGCGTGCATGTCTGTATTATCGGTGTGTACATCTGTGTGTATATCTGTGTGTGTGTCTGTGTGTGTGTCTGTGTATCTGTGTGTATATCTGTGTGTGTGTCTGTATGTATCAGTGTGTATATCTCTGTGTGTGTCTGTGTATTATCAGTGTGTATATCTGTGTGTGTGTCCGTGTATTATCGGTATGTATATCTGTGTGTGTATATCTGTGTATCTGTGTGTGTCTGTGTATTATCAGTATGTATATCTGTGTGTGTATCTGTTTGTGTCTGTGTGTATATCTGTGTGTGTGTCTGTGTGTGTATCTGTGTGTGTGTCTGTGTGTATATCTGTGTGTCTGTGTGTATGTATCGGTGTGTATATCTGTGTGTGTGTCTGTGTATTATCGGTGTGTACATCTCTGTGTGTGTGTGTCTGTGTGTCTGTGTGTATGTATCGGTGTGTATATCTGTGTGTCTGTGTATTATCAGTGTGTATATACGTGTGTGTGTCTCTGTGTGTGTCTGTGTATTATCGGTGTGTACCTCTGTGTGTGTGTGTGTGTCTGTGTGTATGTATCGGTGTGTATATCTGTGTGTGTGTCTGTGTATTATCGGTGTGTACATCTCTGTGTGTGTCTGTGTGTCTGTGTGTATGTATCGGTGTGTATATCTGTGTGTCTGTGTATTATCAGTGTGTATATATGTGTGTGTGTCTCTGTGTGTGTCTGTGTATTATCGGTGTGTA
>NW_021147160.1:0-1412 GCF_002837175.3 Physeter macrocephalus
GCACGGACTCAAGGTGCACCAGCTTCAGTAGTTGTGGTGCACAGGCTCAGCAGTTGTGACCCAGCGGCTTAGTTGCTCCATGGCACGTGGGATCTTCTCGGACCAGGGATCAAACCCGTGTCCCCTGCATTGGCAGGCGAATTCTAAACCACTGCATCACCAGGGAAGTCCCAGAATCACAGTCTCCCTTTTAATATACCTTAAGCCCAAAGAATCCATGGAAAATCGTTACAGAAAATAAGACAATAAAATATTGTAAGGACGATAACAGAAGCATATAGTACAGAGTTCCTATAGACACATCCCAAGCAGTTACAAAGTATATTAAAAGGGAGGCTGCAATTTTAAAAGAATAAGATAAATTATACCCACAAACTCCCAATCTTTCCTGAAACTTTGCAATCTGAAACCCAATTGTAGGAAGCAGAAGATTCCAGGAGACAGTCTACAAATGAAGGACTCTAAACCCTGTGGGTGGATAAGGAATTCTGGAATGAAGGTATCCTCACCCAAGGAGAGCATGTTCCTATACTTCTCTAACATCACATCCCTGTACAATTCCCGTTGATCTTGGTCCAGGCATTCTCACTCGTCTTGAGAGAAATCTATGGCCACATCCTGGAATGTCAGCAGTCCCTGAAATTAAAAGTACACATGCCATGTGGCCACGGGAAGAGTTCATAAGTGACCCAAGAAGAAAACAGCAAGTTAAGAGAAGTGGTTTTAATTTAGAATCGTGTCTTGAATTATCCACTAATATACATATATATATTTACAAAGTAACATTCTCTACCTTATTTCTAACTACCAGGAAAGAGTATGGCACGTGATCCACAAAACCAGTATAGAGACTGTTCTTATCTGGAAACGAAATGATAAAATAATGGTTTCAACACAGGCATATGCATTTTTGAGTGTTTTATCAAACTGCATAAAATGTGTGTATTTCTCAGACAGAAAAGACATGTCGAGGTAGAAATATACCTTTCAACTATTCATGGGTCCACAAGTACCCTGGAGAGATTGTAAAATTGCAGATTGTGATTCAGTAGGTCCGGTGGGCCTGTGTTCTATTTTTTTAACAAGCTCATTTTTAACGAGTGATGCCACAGTCTCTGATTGATTAACGACAATTGTGAATAGCAGAGACATAATAAGGAAAGGTAAAAATTCATAGGTAACTTTGACACGGAGCTGCCCCGGGGCCCGAGGGGAGGGTGGCCTCACTGAGGCTGCCGGCTGCGGAGGGGCCCCGGCGGCCGAAGCCGCGACAGTCGTGGGGACGGCGGGCCTGGTAAGCGGGTCCGGTGCCCGGGCGGCAGCGCAGGAGCGGCTTCTGAGGGGCAGGTGTTCGCTGCCACCCGCCGCTGCTGTGCAGAACGAGCGGCGCCGGGGTCTGGCCCCGGGGAACT
>NW_021147160.1:2991-6428 GCF_002837175.3 Physeter macrocephalus
CAGGCTGTCTGCTCTGTCCTGGGGAGGCCTCTGTGGTGTCAGGTGGAAGACACAAGAGGTACCTGTGGGGTCTCCTTCACGCAGCACAGTGGCCAGCACCCACCTACTGACCTCATCACTCGGGATGGACAGGGGTTCAGGGGACCCATGGCATCTCCCGGTTCTCATTTCATCCCAGCGCTGCCCACAGGGAAGTTGCTAAGCAACTCTGTGCCGGCTGCACAGAGAGGACGCTCATACACGCGCCCCCCTCCCAGCACACGGGGCTCTCGTGGCCAGGCCACTCCAAGGATATGGAGCTCAGCTGAGCAGGTACCCAGCAGCCCACGGGGCTCTCGTGGTCAGGCCCCTCCCAGGATATGGAGCTCACCTGAGCAGGTGCCCAGCAGCCCCAGGGGCTCTCGTGGTCAGGCCCCTCCCCGGGTATGGAGGTCACCTGGGCAGGTCCCGGCAAGGCCGGGCACACAGGAACCGTGCACGTAGCCCTCATTGCAGAGCACCCCCAGCCCACCTGTTGGTCAGAGCTGACACAGAGCACCTCAGAGCAGGACCTGAACTAACAAACAGCAGCTCCGACAGGTCTGTGACCTTGGGCTTCACTCTGTGCAGCCTCCTTCCACAGGGTTTTCCAGAGGCTTCCACTGCAGCTGGGGTACCAGGCCTCTGTCTCCACCCACCACCCCTCCTCTCCCTTACTCCTGGCTTCTTCTCATTAGGAGAGGGTCTTCTTGAAGTTGTCTCCCACTCATGGGCCAGATAAAATGATTAGAAAACAAGCCAGGGCTGCAGCCCCTTGTCTATTCTGACCCTTAGGACCCCACACTTATTCCTTGGACCTGGCCGGTTCAGCAAGGCCCATTTTCTGCAACTCTGAGTCCCTGAGGGGCGAGGATTGGCTGACCTGGGCCGCCTGATCTGGCCGGCCAGCCCTCCCCAGGTGTGCCTGGGCTGAGGTCAATATAAACAGCGCTCCAGGCAGCAAGAGCCCCTGCAGCTGTGCCTGACGCCATATTCTCTGCCCCGTCAGTAGTCTCGGGGCTGGGCTGGTGGGAGGGAGTAGGGCCCACGGCTCTGTGCGTGGCCGGGTGCGAGTGGGGCTCTGCTAGACTTTCTGCAGGAGTTGCCAGTCTGCTGCCTGCTAAAGAAGAGGATGTGTCACCCATACCTGCCGCTGGAATTTCTCCCCGGGCAGAGGTGAGGAAGGAAAAAAGCAGTGGGGTCTGGGACAGGAGGGGTACGTCAGGCAGGGTAATGGTAAAGCTTCCAGAAGAGCTCCCGGAGCCAGGACCATCCTGGCTGGCCTGCAGGCCCCAAGTCGGCCTGCGTGCTGTGGCTGGTGTGGCGCTATGGCCCTTCCTCTAGGCTTTCAAGTCCTTGCACACATTCCGGTGTTTTACTTGGGGAGGGTGGGAACAGTCCAGCAGCAGCTGGCCTGGGGGTCAGCTCACGTTTACCCAGGGACGCCCCGGCACGGTCCCCCAGCTTTGCAATGAGGACGCTCCTTGCGGGGGGCGGGGGCCTGCTGGCTGCATGGGAGACGATTCCCCACCTCTGACTAACTTCAGAATTGTTTACAACTGGAGCAAGTGTCCTGATGGGGTTTTCCTCTGTGTAACTAGTGGCTTCTTAATTAGCAACGTGAACGGTGATATCAGAGGTCCTGAATCTCAGGATGGAAATACTTATCCCCAACGTGTACAGGCATAAAAACCTGGGGAGGCCGTGTGCAGCCGGCACCCTTGGGGATGGGCTTCCGACTGACCCCTCAAGGTTCTGGTGTCCAGCCACTGCGTTAGGATTTCTGGGGCCTAATTTGACTCTAAGGGTTCTGCAATCCAGCCTCTGTCGGCCTTTAGTGAGACCCGCACTTCCAGGGTCCTACAGAGCAGGGTCCGTGTGACTGTTCTGTGGTTTCTGTAACAAATGAGCACAAGCTGGGTGGTTTAAAACAACAGGAATTCATCCTCCCCCAGTCCTAGAGACCAGACGTCTAAGATCAAGGTGTTCCAGGATGGAAGTCCCTCCAGAGGCTTCAGGATAGGGCTCTTCCTGCCTTTTCCAGCTTTGGGGGGCTCCAGGCGTCCCCAGGCTTGCGGCTGCAGCCCTCCCGTCTCTGCCTCTGTCTTCACGTGGCTTCTCTTCTATGTCTGTGTCTCTCCTCTTTTTTCTCTCATAAGGACTCTCTCAGTTGGATTGAGGGCCACCCTAACCCAAGATGACCTCACCTCGAGATCCTTAACTACATATACAAAGATGCTTTTCCCAGATATGGTCCTGTTCCTGTGTTCTGGGGTGCACATCTTTTGGGGCCAGCATTCAACCCATTACCTGTGTATAAAATAACCCTCATTTTAAGGGATTAACAAGGTCCCCTATAGACTGGCACAGATAGCAGCCAGCAGCCATGTGGGTGGGGGTCTGGGGAGAATGAGGACCCTGGAATCACCTGGAAAGGATGAAGTTCTGACTGCATTAGGTGAGCTCTTCCACCACGGGGCCCATGGAAACAGCCACTCCACTCTGTCCGGGGAAAGGGACCCAGTGCCGAGTCCAGAAATGCTTATATTGCAAAGCTGGCTCTTCTGGGATTTCATCATCAATAGCATCATGTAACCAGTAACTACGCGCTTGGAGGAGTCACTCTCTGGCATGTGGTGACAGCACTGTCACTTTAGGCTCATCAAGCCTAGAATAAGAATGTTTGAAGGAGAAGAGTTTGGAAGATTGCGAAGCTTGGTTGTTAAGGAAACTGAGCAGGTTTGTCAAGGTTGTCAAGGAAACTTCTCGCTTAAACTCAAGGCAGGGCTGGGAGAGCTGAAATCCAGGGATCTTTTAAAGGGGCTGCTCTGAAGCACCATCACCTGAGAGGTGGTCTCAGCGTGAGCTGGGGTTTGCGAAAAGTGTGATGAGACTAAGGCTTTCTGTGACAGCTGGGGAGGGGTTTGTAAAGCACCTTGGCTTTTAAGGCAAATGTTTTTTGC
The DNA here is from genome assembly GCF_002837175.3 of Physeter macrocephalus. NCBI lineage: Eukaryota > Metazoa > Chordata > Mammalia > Artiodactyla > Physeteridae > Physeter > Physeter macrocephalus. The sequence goes on from NW_021147160.1 coordinate 5,973, forward strand.
TGGAACAAAGTGTCTCCCAAAACTGGGCTTGAAGTTCAAGATGTCTCTGTCCCCTTCTTGTGAGATTCCAGGGTAGGTGGGTGTCGGGCCCCAGGCTCTGTCCCCCTTGTTTCTCCTCCCTGCTTCCAGGTGAGGGCTCCAACCAGCAGGGTGGGGTGACCACGTGGGCATCATGCCCTCCGTCCTAGGATGCAGGCTGGCCAAGGCTCTCACCACCTCCACCCCTTCCCCTTGGTAACACGAGACACTACACCCCAGCTGGAAGGGGTGGGAAGGCTGAGAAGTGCAGGGTAACCATGAACAGGCAAAAGGGAAATGGTTTCTGACGGGCAGCTGCCACGGCTCTGCTGTGAGGGTCGTCTGGACGCTAGCGCACAGATTCTGGGTTCTGTGAAGCTTTGATGCTTTGTGGTTCTGGAAATCCTATAGGAGATGGTCCACAGCAGGTGAAGCTAA
>NW_021147160.1:7506-13580 GCF_002837175.3 Physeter macrocephalus
CATCTTCTCCCCAGGTCCTCACATGGTCTCCCCCTGTGCCTATCTGTGTCCTAATCTCTTCTTGTAGGACATCAATCTTATTGGATTAGGATCCACCCTAGTGACCTCATTTTTACCTTGATCACCTCTTTAAAAATCCCATCTCCAAATACAGCCATATCCTGGGGTCCTGGGGGTTAGGGATTCAGCACGTGAATTTGGGGGGACATGACGGAGCCTATACCATCCTCCTTAGGAACCAAGTGTGCCTCGGTGCTTCCTTCCCTCAAGTCATATGAGGGGATGTAATGGCTCAAGGAGAGGCCACTCATGCAGAGTTTGTGTCCCAGCGTTGGGGTGGGATGTGAGGTGCACCGTGCAGGCAGGGAGGTTTGTCAGGCCTGATGGAGGAACAAGGCACAAGATCGGGCTTGGGCCAGGGCTGTGGGCATAGAGGGGAATTAGCGTGGGAACTGGCCACAGGCTGTTGTCGAAGTATCGGCTTCCCTGTGCACCCCCGCAGTCCGGGGTAGAGGGTAAGGATCAAAGTAGTGAAGGTCTTGCATTCCTCCTTTCCTTTGCATTATTTCAAAACAGTCACAGCTGGCGTCAGGTCGCCCGGTAATTGGGGTCCGGCAGTCTGGTAATTGCGTCCGTTTGCCTCTGGTTTATCGGCCATTGACCTTGTTTCTGAAATGAAAAACTAGGGGGTGATTTGTCATGAGGGGCGTATAGAATGTAAGTGCTGGACATAATAAGGTTAGGGAGTTAGAGGCAGGGGCTGTAACTCACACAGAGTTAGGGGTGATGGGTGCCGAATGTAAATTCCATAGTGTCGAGGAGTGAGGTTAGCTTTGTAAAGTACAAATCTAGTTACTACAAATGAGTGACAAAGTAAAACAAGGAGTGATGAGCTCTTTCAGGCCAGGTTACGTTTCTTCTCTAGCCTGTTCGCTTTTCCCTTTGTTTCCCTTGTTCTCAAGGCAGGGAAACTTCATTTCTGCTTTTGCTGCAACAAGACTGTGGAGGAGGAGCTGACAGTCCCTGGGGCACAAGTGAGGTAACAGGCGGTTAACATTATACATTCTTAGGTGCAGAATCTCTGGGGCTACCTGTTCATGATCATCAAGTAGTTAATTTCTTCCACTTGGTGGTGCAGGAAGCATGCATCAGACACTGTTCTCCAGGTACTTCAGAGAGGAGCTACAGCAGAGGATGTGGGGGAGGGGTCTGTCCTGGGAAGGCCCCACAGGGTCCTGCTCGGTTACACCTGGTGCCTGGGCTCAGCAACCTGGGAAGGTGGGGCTGCTCCTGGGTGTGGGGAGCTGCAGGATCCCAGTCCTCTGAGGCCCTGCTAGCCCCTAAGGTGAGATGGGTGTGCAGTGACTGGACGGAGGCGTCTGGCCTGGGAGAGGGGTCCGGGCTGGAAATGTCACTGGAATCATCGCGGGGAGGGAGAGGAAAGGCAAAGTGGGGGCAGATGGGTCACAGCAGACTAATGCAGGTGACTGTGCTCCTGTTGGAAGCAACTCAGAGCAGAAAGGAGTGGCCGTCAGGGGCTCAGCTCCATTCTCTTGTTCCTTTGTAAAACCACTGTGTCAGAGTTTGAGACACCGCCAGGAGACGTCTGGGCCCAGTGCTGCCATGGCTTCATCAAAGGGCCCAGCGGGACCACAGAACCACTGCAGGCCCCGCCCACGTCCTCACTGGGAATGAGTCCCATCGGGGCTCCTGGGCTCACAGGCTTCAGGGCACCTCTGTCCTCAGGACTGGTCTTCCTCCTTCCTCTCACCTGCTGGTCAGAGGCCCAGGAACCCCCAACCTGGCTGCACCCCCAGGACCTGGATTCAGAGCCCCAGGAACCCCCAACCTGGCTCCACTCCCAGGGCCTGGATTCTGGGCCAGCTTAGGGGTAAGCAAGACCCTCACGCTCCTTTATCTGCTTAGGGATGAGAATGTCTTAAATGGTGCAAGTGGCTGATTATGGAGGGCTGAGTGTTTCCAGCAGGTGTGGGTGGAAAGATGGGGCGTGAAGTTCCTATGTCTGCAGGGTCTTCCCAGCGTGAAGATCTGTGTGTTCCCCCCGGCCAGTCAGCTTCCTCCCAGGAAGCCCAGATCCAGGATTACGAGGGCAGAGGCTCTCCCCTTGCGTACCTGTAACTTCGCACTCCCACAGCAAGGAGCCTGGCTCCCACCATCTGCCATTTATCTATGCATTGCTCCTTTCTACGTTACATGTGCAGAGGTTTCAGAATTGTTAGCTACTACACCCTGGAAAGAACTTCGCAAAATAAAGCCCACCGTTTATATACGGGCCATTTTGCCTTTAGCCTACAGATTCCATTCATTTCCAAAGGTAACTTAAGTCAGCAGCTTTTACCCCATCCCCTACAGTGAGTTGTTTCCATATATTTCTAATACAGTTAGATTCTGTCACATTATGTATTCCATCCTGCAACACTCCTACATCCTAAATAACTAAATTTGAATAGGTTATGATTGGCCCCTTGGGCTATGCACATCTATGGGCTTAGACAAATGCATAGTGACAGGTATCCATCTTAGAGCATCACATGGAATACTTCAAACCCCCCACCCCATGATCTGCTTATCATCTATGTAGCTTTGCCTTTCCCAGAATGTCATCAATAGGGTCATACTGTGTGCAGCCTGCTCAGACTTGATTCTTTCACTTAGCAGTATATACTGAAGATTTATCCATGTCTTTCCATAGGTTGATGGTGCATTCCTTTCTGCGGAGTAGTATTCCACTGCATGTGTATGGGAGGAAAAACAATCTTCCCTCTACTTTTCTAGGTTCTTGGTTGAGGCCCCCCCTGCCCCTGTAATAAAAGACAGATTACCAGGAGAAACATGTGCAGAGGTTTCAGAATTGTTAGCTCCTACACCCTGGAAAGAGCTTCGCAAAATAAAGCCCACTGTATATGTACGGTCCAGTTTGCCTTTAGTCTACAGATTCCATTTATTTCCAAAGGTAACAGGTCAGCACCTTTTATCCCATCTCCTACAGTGAGTTGTTTCCATATATTTCTAATACAGTTAGATTCTGTCACATTATGTATTCCATCCTGCAACACTCCTACATCCTAAATAACTAAATTTGAATAGGTTATGATTGGCCCCTTGGGCTATGCACATCTATGGGCTTAGACAAATGCATAGTGACAGGTATCCATCTTAGAGCATCACATGGAATACTTCAAACCCCCCACCCCATGATCTGCTTATCATCTATGTAGCTTTGCCTTTCCCAGAATGTCATCAATAGGGTCATACTGTGTGCAGCCTACTAAATTTGAATAGGTTATGATTGGCCCCTTGGGCTATGCACATCTATGGGCTTAGACAAATGCATAGTGACAGGTATCCATCTTAGAGCATCACATGGAATACTTCAAACCCCCCACCCCATGATGTGCTTGTCATCTATGTAGCTTTGCCTTTCCCAGCATGTCATCAATGGGGTCATACTGTGTGCAGCCTGCTCAGACTTGATTCTTTCACTTAGTAGTATATACTGAAGATTTATCCATGTCTTTCCATAGGTTGATGGTGCATTCCTTTCTGCTGAGTAGTATTCCACTGCATGTGTATGGGAGGAAAAACAATCTTCCCTCTACTTTTCTAGGTTCTTGGTTGAGGCCCCCCCTGCCCCTGTAATAAAAGACAGATTACCAGGAGAAAAGCAGAAGTTTAATAACATGTATACCTTCTGAATACAGGGGGGATGCCACGGAAAACTGAGTCACTCCCTGAAATGACCAAAAGCATCCCCTTCAATACCATCTTCAGCTAAAAACAGAAGAAAGATGCTGGGGAAGGGGGGAAGGCCAGTCTTGGCAGGTTATCATGCAAAGCACAGTAAAGAAGGGTATGACTGTTTGCACATTTGAGTCAGGACTTCTCCATTGAAGAGAGTTACTTAAGATTTAATTATCCTTCTATTTTTGGTGCAAAGAGGGACATACCCTTATAAATGGAGATTTCTCTATTGTAAATGTCCTTCATAAGACGGCAATCTCAGTTTTCTGAGATTAAAAAAAATAAATTTATTATTTTAATTTTGGCTGCATTGGGTCTTCATTGCTGCGTGCAGGCTTTTCTCTGGCTGTGGCGAGCAGGGGCTACTCTTCATTGCAGTGCGTGGGCTTCTCATTGTGGTGGCTTTTCTTGTCGCGGAGCACAGGCTCTAGGCGTGCAGGCTTCAGTAGTTGTGGCACACGGGCTCAGCAGTTGTGGCTCGCGGGCTCTAGAGCGCAGGCTCAGTAGTTGTGGCTCACAGGCTTAGTTGCTCTGCGGCATGTAGGATCTTCCTGGACCAGGGCTCGAACCTGAATCGGCAGGCGGACTCTTAACCACTGAGCCACCAGGGAAGCCCTTTTTTTTTTTTTTAAAGCAGACCAATAATCCTTATGCCAGAGAGACATATTTTGGGGTGGTATATTCTACTCGCCTTGACATGGATGTACCCCAATTATGCATTCATTTTTTGAAGGATATCCTGATTTCAAGTTTTTAGCCATTATGGAAGAGCTGCTGTGCATAAGTGCATCCTCGTTTGCATTTGGACATAGATTTTCAAAGCAGTTGCCTAAATACTGGAAGTATGACTGTTGGATCCCCACGTGAGACTTGTTCAGCTTTGGAAAACCTGCCAAATTGTCTTACAAAGTGGCTGCACATGCATCCCCCCAGCTATGAGGGAGAGTTCCTTTTGTTCCTCACGCTCTAGCAATTGGTATTGTCATATTTTTGGAGCTTAGCAGTCGTAATAGGTGTGCTGTGATATCTCATGATTTTAATTTGGAATTCCCTAATGGTGTATAGTGTTGAGCTTGTTTCTGTATGAGTTTTACTATCTGTATCTTTTTGGCGGGATGTCTGTTCAGATCATGCTGTTCACGTTCATGCTGGGAGGAACCCTGTCTCCTCGGGACCTGCTGGGGCTTTGGCTTCCGGAACATGCGGGGCTGAGTCCACGCTGACGGCCGGGCTTCGGGACAACCCGGGGTCAAGTCCACACTAACGGAAGCCGGGTCTCCTCAGGCCCCGCTGGGGCTTCAGCTTTGGGACACAGGGGGGTCCATTTCATGCTGACAGGAGCCTGGTCTACTCAGGACCTGCCGGGAGGTGATGCCGCTGAGGGAGAAGGTGAGGAAAAGTGGGGAGAAGGTTCCTGTGCGTGGCTGACCGCTGCGGGTGTCTGTCTTCAGAGGACCCAGGAGAGGAAGGGATTGATGTGGAAAACTGGGTTTTTGGCCCCTTTTGTGTGTGGTGTAGACAGAGTTCAGTGTTGTTCTTTGGCGTGTGGCGTCTGGTTTTCCCAGCACCGTTCATTGAGGGGACTGTCCTTTCCCTGGTGTATGTTCTTGGCTCCTTCTTGTGAATTAACTGATTGCATACCTGAAGGTTGATTCCTGGGCTCTCTGCTCTGTTCCTCTGGTCCGTGTGCCTGTTTTTGTGCCAATTCCACATTTCTTTGGGACTGTAGCTTCATAATGAAGTGTGAAGTCGGGGAGTGAGATGCCTCCAGCCCGTTCTCCTGCCTACATTTTTTGGGGACTGTAGCTTCATAATGAAGTGTGAAGTCGGGGAGTGAGATGCCTCCAGCCCGTTCTCCTGCCTCAGGGTCGCTCTGGCTCTTCTGGGTCCTTTGTGGTTCCACACACAACTTAAGATTGTTGGTTCTGTTTATGGAAAATGTCACTGGACTTTTGGTAGGGATTGCGTTGAATGTGTACATTAATTTGGCTAGAATGCATATTTTTTTAAATTAAAAAAATTGGGGGCCACACCATGTGGCATGCAGGATGCGGGTTCTTAGTTCCCCAACCAGGGGTGGAACCCGCGTCCCCTGCAGCGGGATTGCAGAGTCCCAACCGCTGGACGGCCAGGGAAGTCCCACCTTAGAATGCATATCTTCACAGTATTCTTTTTACGCATGAGCACGGGGTACCTTTCCATTTATTTTTGTCTGTTCAGTTTCCTTTATCAGTGTCTTCCAGTTTTCAGTGTGCAGGTCCTTCACGTCCTTGGTTAAATTTACTCCTCGTTATCTTTTTGGATGCAATTGT
>NW_021147160.1:16203-17681 GCF_002837175.3 Physeter macrocephalus
GGATTGGGGAGGGTGTCAGAGTCATGCATGGTTTCCTTGTGCCCTCCTACCTGGGGAGGGGGATGCTGGCCCTACTCTGCCTGGGCAGCCCCAGGCTCCAGCGCAGCCCAGACAGGAGGGCACTCAATGGACATGTGTGGATTTATACAAGACTGGGTGCAGTGACCTGCCAGCCCCCAGATGCTGTCTTCTTGAGGGCTGGTGGGGCCCTCCTGGCACTGGAGGCATCCTTTGTCTCATCTGAGTGGGCATCAATAGACGATCAAGTCTCAGGCAGGACAGCCCTTCACCTCTGACTCTCCAGGCGGGCATCTGTGGTCCTCTAGCTCCGTCCAGCCTGGGCATTTTCAGGCCCTCATGGACAGTTACGGAGCTGACCATGATGCCGGGCAATTCAAGAGCTACCTGGGCAGTGTAGACATTCCTTTGAGAAGTTTCAGCTACCAAGGTGCCTGTGGTTGAGGAAAAGGCCTCCCCCTCACAGCCTCATAGGCTGCCAAGAGAAGTAATAATCCTCTAAACATTGGAGTGTGTCCCTGACACAACACCCATACAGCAGACCGTGGCCCTGCAATGCTTTGTCCTTTCAGTCGTTAGAAACTTTTGACATTCATATTCATTAAGAATCAAAGATATGGGAGCAACTGGACCTCCCAATGGGAGGTTTACACTGACACTGCATTGTCTTGGAGAGCCATATGCATCCATGTGGCCTCTAGAAAGCCTGCCAATTATGGGTTCCATGGCATGGAAGAATTCTTGAGCCTCCCATTATTTCATTGCACAAGAGTTTCCTTACCACCCTCGCATTTGGTTTCTTCCTCTTAGTAAAGGAGAGAGAAGAAGCTGGAAAAGGAGCAGTATTGTTTTTCAGGGATGGGCAATTAATATGGTCAGGGAGATGGCATAGCTCAAGGGCTCCCACCTCTCAGGGACAGGAATGAGGTCTGCGTGTCTTCTGAGGGCACATGGGCTGATCTGGGCCAACCTCTGAGATGTGAGGATCTGATGCCCAAGGAAAGAGACTTGAGTTTACCAACACCAATGATCCTGCCTTTTCAGCAAGGGAAAGAACTTCTTGCAGTCTTGGGAGGACAGTAAGAGCACTGGATGAGTAGCTGCAGCCCTGACCCTAAGTGCACCCCTTTCTTCCTTTTGTGTCCGATTCTGTGCTGTGCAGTGAGCTGTCGTTGACATAGAATCTGTTGCTTTCTCCCAGCCAGCATCTGTTCTCAGGCCCAAGTTGTGCCTCAGTTTTCCTTTGGGAATTACATCTCACCTGCTTCCAGTCCAAACAGTTGCAGATGGATGACCCCATGTTGCACCCAGCTCGAAGATGGGTTTACAACCCACATCTAGCCAGTCTCATTTTCCTTCTTCTGGTGATGGGTCAAGGGTGAGAGTGAAACCCAAGGCAGACCAAAGGCATTTAAAACCATGACTTTCTTGGAACCCAAGGAAAGGAGAAACTCTTTCTC
>NW_021147160.1:20657-21090 GCF_002837175.3 Physeter macrocephalus
CTCCCCTTGCCATGGATGTGCCCTAATTTGCTTATGAATTCATCTACAGAAGGACATCCTGATATCTTTAAGTTTTTAGCCATTATGAATAGAGCTGCTGTGTATTACTTGATGCTAGTTTTGGTTTGAACACAGTTTTTCAAAGCATTTGTCTAAACACAAGAGGTACACTTCGTGGATCCTAAGGTGAGACTGTTTAGATTTGGAAAAAACTGCCAAACTGTCCTCCAAAGTTGGTTGTACATGCATTCCACCAGCATCTTGAGTATATTCTTGTATGCTTTACTGCCTGTTTATCTTCTTGGGCCAGGTGTGTGTTTCAATCTTTACCGAATTTTAATGGCGTTGTTGGCATAATTTGAGTACAAATCCTTTATCAGAAACGTGTTTGGGAAATAGTTTCTTGCAGTTTGTGGTTTGTCTTCCGGTTTTC
>NW_021147161.1:0-3146 GCF_002837175.3 Physeter macrocephalus
GCCTGGTCAGGGAACTAGAACCCACATGCCTCAACCAAGAAGCTGTATACCGCAACTAAGATCCTGCATACCACCTGCAGCAGCAAAGATCCTGTGTGCCACGATTAAGACCCGGAGCAGCCAAATACATAAATAAAATATTTTTTAAAGTGTAAAATTCAATGCTTTTTCGTTTATTCACAGAGTTTTGCAATAATCATCACGATCAATTTTATTATTTTTTTATTTTTATTTTTTTTAATTTATTTTTTTGTGTGTGGTATGCGGGCCTCTCACTGTTGTGGCCTCTCCCGTTGCGGAGTACAGGCTCTGGACGCGCAGGCTCAGCGGCCCTGGCTCACGGGCCCAGCCACTCCGCGGCATGTGGGATTTTCCCGAACCAGGGCACGAACCCGTGTCCCCTGCATCGGCAGGCGGACTCTCAACCACTGCGCCACCAGGGAAGCCCACGATCAATTTTAGAATATTTACATAACATGTCACCATACATCAACCTAAATATACTATTAATCATAGTGATATTATAAGTCGTAGCTGGAGGCTGAAGCAGACTTAGCCATACTCACCTGAAAAAATTACACCCTCCTCATCAATTGCCCATATAGGCTGAATAACAGCTATTATAATGTATACTCAGACTATAACAATCTGAAACTTACTAATTTATATCATAACAACACTATCTTTTTCTTATTTATGCCCAGATCACGTACTACAAGATATCATTATCACACACATGAGGTAAAACACCTCCCATCACAATCCTTTTTCTCACCAATACAGTATCATTAGGACATCGCCCATCACTATCAGGGTTTTTACACAAATGAATACTTATCCAAGAGATAACAAAAATGACAACATCATTCTACCAACATTAATAGCCATCATAGCAGTCCTCAGCATATATTTCTACTTGCAGCTAACATACTCCACATCACTAACTGTATTCCCTTCCCTAAACAACACAAACACAAAGCAATTTGAACATACAAAGAAATAACCTTCCTATCATTACCAATCATAATACCCAGACGATTACTACACATAACACCCATTCTATCAGTGCTGGACTAGGAATTTAGGTTAGTTCAGACCAAGAGCTTTCAAAACCCTGAACAAGTAAAATTTACTTAATTCCTACAAATAAGGATTGCAAGACTTCGTCCTACATCAACTGAATGTAAACCAAGCATTGTAATTAAGCCAAATCTTTACGAGATTTATGAGTTTTAACCCCAGGAAACTTTAGTTAACAGGCAAATCCTCTAGTCAACTGGCTTCAGTCTACTTCTCCTTCATTTGAGAAAGAAAGAAAGAAAAAAAAAAGGCAGGAAAATCACCGGCAGAATTGAAGCTGCTTCTGTAAATTTACAATTCAATTTGTTGATTCACCACAGGGTTGGCGAGAAAGAGGGCTCAATCTCTGTCTTTAGATTTTCAGTCTAATGCTAGCTCAGTCATTTTTCCTCTGTTCATACACTGCTGATTATTTTCAACAAATTACAAAGATATCGGCATTTTATATTTACTATTTGGTGCTTGAGCTGGAGTAGCAGGCAGCACCTTGAGTATATTAATCCAGGCTGAGCTGTGCTAACCTGGAGCGCTACTTGGAGATGCCCAAATCTATAAGGTGGTCATAACAGTCCCTGCACTTGTAATAATTTTCTTTATAATTGTACCCATTATATTGCAGGGTTTGAAAACTCACTTGGTCCTCTAATAACTCAGACACGTGAGGTAGCATTTCCCCGAATAAATCATGTAAACTTTTGACTACTTCCCCCATCATTCTTACCCCTACTCATATGACCAATAGTAGAAGCTGGTTCTGGTACCAGTGGACCGTGTATTCAGATCTAGCCTGCAATCTGGCCCACGCAGGAGCCTCTGTCGACATAACCATTTCCTCCTTACATTTAGCAGGTGTCTCTTCACTACTTGGTGCTATTACTTTTATTACTATTGTCTTTCATACAAAACGAGCAGTCATATCCCAATACCAAACACCATTGTGTGTTTAATCTTCCCCAACTATAGCCATATTACTATAATTAGCACTCTCAGTCCTTGCAGCCAGAACTGCCAGACTGTTAAGAGATAGAAATCTCAACACCACTTTCGCGACACTGAAGGAGGAGACCGAATCCTATACCAACACCTATTTTGATTCCTTCGTCACCCTGAAATCTCTATTCATGGCTTACCAGGGTTTGTTATAAACTCACATATCATTACATACTATTTAGGACAAAAAGTGCCTTTCAGCTATTTGGGAATAGTATGAGTCATGCCCACTGGCTTTTTAGTGTTTCGCTTGTGGGCCCATCATATATTTACCATAGGGATAGCTGTCCACTCAGGAGCACACTTTGCAAAAGCTACCGTAATTATTTCTATCCCTACAGAAGTGTGCTTGCTCTGGTTGCAGAGAGTGGCAGCTACTCTTCGTTGTGGTGCACGGCCTTTTCATTGCAATGGCTTCTCTTGTTGCAGAGCACGGCCTCTAGGCGCATGGGCTTCAGTAGTTGGGGCTTGCAGGCTCTAGAGGGCAGGCTCTGTAGTTGTGGCACACGGGCTTTTTGCTCTGCGGCATGTGGAATCTTCCCAGACGAGGGCTCGAACCCCTGTCCCCTGCATTGGCAGGTGAATTCTTAACCACTGCACCACCAGGGAAGTCCCTGGTTAGCAAATGTTCACAGAGTTAATATTATATGACCTCCCACTATATTATGAATTTTAGGCTTTAGCTTTTCTTTTTACAGTAGGAGGTTTGACAGGAATCATCTTAGCCAACTCATCCCCGGACATTGTCCTCCAGGATACATACTATGTAGTAGCACACTTCCATGACCTAATGTCCATGAGAGCAGTCTTCACTATTATAGGAGGCTTCCTACACTGATTCCCACTATTCTCAGGTTATACAGTTAACTCAGCATGAGCAAAAATTCACTTCACCAGTATATTTGTACTAGTAAATATGGCTTCCTGCAGAACTTTCTTGGCCTCTCAGGGATGTCACTACGTTAGTCTGAGTACTCTTAGGCACACACAACTTGAAATATTTTGTCTTTAGACTCATTCATCTCAGTAGCAGCAGTAATGCTAATAATAATCTTCATACTTTGAAAAGCATTTGC
>NW_021147161.1:4642-7869 GCF_002837175.3 Physeter macrocephalus
ATGGTTGTGGAATTTTGGTTTTGTAAGATGAAAAGTTCTAGGCATGGTGATGATGGCTCCACGAGAAAGTGAATAGATCTGATGCCTCACAAACGTGCACTTAAAATGGTGACGATGGTAAACGCTATGTGACGTGTGTTTTATTTCACTTAAAATAAATTCATAAAATAATGTCTTTTTAAATGAGATTCCATTTCGACTCCCGTTCATCACAAATGTCAGAGGCCCAGACACAGTCCCCTACCTTAGGGGCCATCACGGTACCCTCACATGGTACATGGGAGACCATTCTCAGGAGGGCCTAGTCTGTGCTCACCTCACCTCTGCGCAGGGAGACCCAGGCAGTGCTGACCCCCATAGTTTAGACATATGATATATTATGATATTCATAGGACACCACCGAATGTTGTCACTCACCAGAACACAGAGCAGCAACCCACGCAAACATGCATGACCTCATATGAATGTGACAAGTTCAAGGGAAGAAAAGGAACCACAGGTTAATCAGGGAAACACCCTTAATGCAGAGGTTGGAAATCTCAAAGGGGAAAAGACACACTGCAGGCAAAGAGCACATAGGGGTTTCCCCATACATGTGACCCTGACGCATGCAGATGTGGTGAGACTCGTACAGTCCCCGCACCCTATAGCTGGGGTCGCACATCCACACTCACCACGGTGACCCACCTCCGCAGACGCTGTACCTAAAGTCACACGTTATCTCTCAACAGGTGACCCCTCCTACCCAGACCCCTCCACCTGGGTCACATGTCCACAGTCCCAGGGTGAACCGCCCTCCGCAGACTCCACCAACTGGGGTCACACGTGCGCATTCTCCAGGGTGACCTCACCTCCCCAGACCCTGCACCTGGGGTCACACATCCCCTTGGTCAGGACACGATGGCTCTGCTCTTGGCTCCCTAATGTGGAAACAAACTGGGTTCCTGGGACCTCCTGGGATGGGAAATAGTGTAAGGTGGGTCTCCTCTCCCCACACTTGTCCCACAGAAGTCCTCCTCTTTTCACTTTGGTTCTGTGCGATTTTACCTCTTTTTAAAGCTTTCATGCTAGAGTTGAACACATTACTTGGTTCTGGCAGGTGCAGTCCTTTCTTGTCTCCCTTACTTGTTGAGAAAACTCACAGGACAGCACGGCTGAAAGCCGAAGGGCAGCTCTGGATCCTGCTGAGTAGGGACGGCAGACAGGAAGGAGAGCTCAGCAGCAGCCTCAGCTGTTGCCCATCGGCCTTTTGCCCGATCTGCGTGCCCTGCAATCAATTCACCAGCTAAACCTGCCTCCCTACGCACCGTGCACGTGCTGGCAAATTGGAATAATCGGCAGGTAGCCCTCCTGAGGATTCTCCAGGCGCCCCAGGGAAGGTGAACCTTGCAGGAATAAGGACTAAGGCCCCGACCATAGCACTGACCCTTGGGAGGACCAGGTCACCACACTCAGAAGAGAGGGTGGTACCTAGACAAGCCCACCTCAGCTCCAGACCCCAGATATCTAAGCACTGACCTTCTGATGCAGTCACGGAGCTTCCCAGTACTGAGGCCAGGCTGGGTTTCTACCCAGGTCCCCATACTCCTAGCGTGCACAGAACATGGTCAGGTCTAAATCTTCTTATTATAGACAACACATGGTCAGCTCTAAACCTATACAGTAGAAAGGACATGGAGAGGTATAAATTTACCGTGTAGAGAGAACTTGATCATGTTTAAACTAGCTTAGGGCTGATCTCATAGGAGGTCCAGATCACACATATGGGTCTCTCATCTTTGGACACCCACATCAGGAAACTGAACAATATCGTTGTCATTAAACATTTCAACAGGCAAAACAGAAATGTTACCAGTGTCTCTGGCCACCTGATGGTCAGGATCCACGTGTGATCCAAGAACTTCTTAGAGTGCAGCCCAGTCTGCTGCCAGGACATACAAGAAGTGGCCTGATTCCAGCCTCCCAGGCTTCCAGAATGAGGAGGCTGCACAGGAGGCCCAGGCAAGACAGTCCTGCACGGTGCGGGCCGGGAGAGCCTGTCTGTCCATTCCGCTGGCCGATTCCGGGCGGGGCGCTCAGGGCCGCTGAGAGCCCTGCACTCAGGTCCTGCTTCCCTGCAGTGTGTGTGTGTGTGTGTGTGTGTGTGTGTGTGTGTGTGTGTGTGTGCACAGGGGGCGGTGGCTGACGGCCCCCATGGCTCCCGTCCCGGAAAGCGAAGACCGCGCTGTCTTCGAGGGGAGGCACGGGCAGAGGTAGGGGCGCAGAAGCCGTTGGAGAGGAGAACCCACAGCGGAACCCCTTGCACACTGGCACGCCCCACCCAGGGACCCGAGAGCCCATCGCTGGCCGCATGCCACACCCCAGCCCCCACCCCTGAGGCAGGGCGCCTGCTCTTTCAACAGCACAGGGTCTCACATGAAGTAGACTCAGTGGGGACTGTCACCCCCACCCACTCCTGATGCTGAGTTTGGGGAGAATGAACCCCCTTGACTGGGCGATGGGACCCTGTGACAAAAGATGTGGCGCCCCATCCAAGTCGGGGCCTGGCTGAGAGATGGGAACACAGGAGCCATGTTCAGGGCCTGGAGGCCAGGCCAACAGGAGGGGCACCTCCAGCCTTGGCCGGGCTCTCCCACTGTGACATTGTAGCTTATAGGGGACACGGGGCAGGAGACTGAATGTAATGGGGTTTAAGGTGGACCCTGAATGGGGCTTAAAGAAGGTGTGAAGGATGTTACTGAGACAGTGACAGTCATTGGAAGACAGACTCTGTGTCAGGACATCCTGCTCCATCCATTTAAATCCCTGAGATCTCTGATCTTTACGTGGTTACACAGGATTGTTAGAGCAGGTGCGTGCGGACATATCTGGGGCACAATTCAGTCTGCAACCAACTTGCAAGTGGTTCCAGCAAACACACAGGTGTGTGCACAGGCAGGCACAGCACACACCCAAACATATGCACGTGCACAATACAAATATATTCACACACTAGCATATGAACACACATGCACGCATATACCCATGCACACACTAACGTGTGCAAGTGCACATACCTATGCACATGCACAGCATATGTAGGCAAACAGGCACATGCACACACATAGCACAAACACAGGGAATAAAGTGAATCAGTAAAGCATTAATTCCTGAACACAAGTGAAGCTGACATGTATTTTTCCCTTTTTCTTAGCTTTGATGTTTTTCACAATAAAAACTTTAAGAAA
>NW_021147161.1:8737-9882 GCF_002837175.3 Physeter macrocephalus
TCTACCAGTGAAATCTCGATACCATGGCTGCTTCAACCATCAAGCCTGACAGCAACTCCCGTGAGAGGGGCACCGGGGCCACGACACTCAGGACGCTCAGGGGCCTCAGTCCTGGGTCACTGCCTCTGAGGAGTCCACGGCACCTGGTCAAAGTTCTCAGTCATTCTGTGCACGACGCTTTTGCCTTGGTTGCTCTGGCACAGCTCGGCCGGCATCATCGCTGGGAGAGAAAGAAGAAACGTGCAGAAGGGGGAACCGGGCTTCAAGCTGACCCACCTCCTTCTACGGAGACGATGCCACAGTCCCTAGGAGAGCACAGCAAGGCCACGGAATCCAGCCTCTCTCCCTGAGACCTGGCCACACTAGCGCCCCAAGCTTCTGATGCCACAGGGAGAATTTCACGAGGTGCCCTCAGACCACCTGGTTGGACACACCGGGCTTTCAGACACGAAGGTCCTGTCCGACCCCACACCTCTGGGGCCACATTCTGGAGGTGGGCCTGGAAGCCTCCAACTTTTCACTTTTGATAACAGCTTTATTGAGATTGAATTTCTTTACCACACAGTTAGTTAACCCACTTTAAGTATTAAGCTCGGTGGTGTTTTGCATATTCACAGGGTTGTGCAGCCACCAGCACAATATATTTGACAACATTTCCATCATCTACCCAGAAGCCCACTCTTTAGAGGTCACCCCTCATTTCCCACAGCCCCGGAATCCCCAGTCCATTTTCTGTCTCTGTGGGCTTGCCTGTTCTGGATGTCTCATGTAAGTGGAATCCACTAATTGTCTGTTTCTGTCTGGCCTCTCTCACTGAGCATCATGTGTTCGAGGTTAATCCACATCATAGCCTGTGTCAGTGCTTCACTCCTTTTCCATGGCTGAGTCACGCTTACCCTCTCTGCTTTCAACTCTATAATTAATTGTGTCTCCCTGCCTGCACCTCACAGGGCTGATGAGGATCTCACCTTCCATCATTCTTGGGCTGTAAGTTGAACTTTTAACCAACACCAAGGGGTCCTGTGCAGAGGCTGAAAGCCCAGCCGCACAGGGTGCACAGTTGCCCTGTGTGACCAGAGCCCAGGAGGAAGGGTGAGATGGCCCTGCCTGTTTACAGGACCAGCGTCCTACGGTCTCATGGGAAA
>NW_021147161.1:11480-17812 GCF_002837175.3 Physeter macrocephalus
GAAATGGGGGAGGTCGCCGTGACGGGGACGTGTGGGATGGGGATCCTGGGCCCTGGGTCTCTCCCCGAGGAGGAGTGAGGGTCATGCTCAGAGGGGGGCGGCCGGTGACGGTCCTGGGTGTCAGCAAGCACAGCGCCGCGCCCCGCAGCCCGGGTGTGGGAGTCCTGCGGCCCCGGCACAGAACACCAGACGGGGGCGGGGTTGGGACAGGGGACGCGTCCTCTCAGGCCTGGAGCCCGAGGTCAAGGTGCCCGAGGTCAACCCGCTCCTCCGCGGGTTCTCGGGTCAGTTGGGCCCAGGCCACTGCCAGCCCCGTCTCCGTCTCTGCCGCGACACCGCCTTCTCTCTCGTGTGTCTGGGTCCAAATGTCCCGATGAGGACGCCCGCACACAGTTCGGTGACCTCGTCTCACCCAGGCAGCGCTGCGGTGGTCCATCTGCACACCACGTCCCATTCTGAGGTCCCGGGGAGTCCGTCTTCCGGGGCCTCTTGTGGTGAGAATCCTCGTGGTCGACACAGCTAGTGGGGCGTGTGGGCCCCCAGGCCGGAATCCAGGAGCCTCACGCAGGAAGCGGTGTCCTGACTCGGGGAGGACGGACGGACAGGCAGGGTGAGAGGGAGGCCGGGGACGCTTAGCCCTGCCCTCCGGGGATTGGGGGGTCTCTAGAGGTCCGGGCGGAGCGGGCAGGGGTGGGGGGATCGCACGCAGCGGTCAGAGGCGGGCGGCCGGGCTGCGACGGCGGGGCCACTTAGGGGCAGAGGCGCGGGGGCCTCAGGGACGCCCTCTGTCTGCTCCTATGACGGCGGCCGGCCGCGGGCTCCCGGCCAGGTGGGGCCACACGTGGAGCGGTTTGAAGACACAGCCCAGGGCCACCTTCGAGAAGGGCCTTGTGCCTGGGGACTCGGAGCCTCCAGCCCGCCGGGGAGTGTGTGGGGCTGGGGGCCCGCGGGGCTGCATGCGGGGCCCGGAGGAGCTCGAGGTGCCTGCTCCAGGCCTCACCTGATCCGGGCCGGAGGGCGGCTGCCCAGGGCCTCCTGCTTCGGGCACGGCCCCTGGGCTGGGAGGGGCCAGCGTGTCCCTTGAGCCGTCACTGCAGCCAGGCTGAGGCTGCTGAGCGGCCGGGGCCGGAGCAGGGCCTGTGGGTGGGAGGGGTGTGGGGAGGTCGCAGGACAGTAGTGGGGTGCCCTCATCAGCAGAGGTGGGTCATCCACTTGACAGACGACAGGAGCGAGCGCGACAGCAAGGCAGTGCAACGCCCAGCTCGGGTGGGGAGGCGGCTGCCTGTCCTCCACCTTCAGCACCCAGACGTGTGTGTAGAGATGCTCGTCCAGTTACCAAGGGGCTCTTTCCTCCGATGCCCCGTGTCTCATCATCTGGCAGGTGTGGGGGTCCTGGGACGACCGTGACAACATGCCACAAGCCAGGGGAGTCACAACAGCAGAGATTTCTCTTTCGCAGCTCTGGACGCTGGAAATGCACAATGAAGGTGTGGTTGGTTCCTTCTGGAACTTCAGGGAATCTGCCCTGGCCTCTCCCGGCTTCTCTGGTCTCCAGAAATCCTTGGCGCGCCTGGACTTGGGGCTGCATCACTCCCACCTCTGCCTCCATCGTCACGTGGCTTCTCCTCTGTGTCTGTGTCCAGATTTTCCTCTTCTTATAAGGAAGCCAGCTGCTGGATTTAGGGCTCTCCCTAATCCAGCATGACCTCATCTTAACCACATCTGCAAAGACCCTGTTTCAGAAATAAGGCCTGATTCTGGGGTCAGAACGGATATAAATTGGAGGCAGGGAGACACTACTGAACCCACAGTAGTAAGTGAGGTGTTAACAGATGGAAGGAACGAGAAGTGCCCACCGAACTGACAGGGCATCGTGAGACCGAAAACCGAGGCAGGCAGCTCTAGGTAATTAATGGATCCGTTTATTATTGGTAGTTTACTCACCGGGTGGGATTGGGATGTGGTGGACGACGATCGGCAGCATGTGCAGCCGTGCTCTGCACGGCCAAGGGGTCACCGGCACAATTTATGCTTCACTTGTTGGCGGGAGGTGCTTGGAAATAGGACGTACATTCCTAAGTCAAGGTTCATGAATGGGTAACTGGCCTCATGGGTGCCGGGAACACGTCAGCGAAGGTCGTCCTTGTATGGGGACTATCAACGCATAGCGTACATTCCTAAGTCAAGGTTCATGAATGGGTAACTGGCCTCATGGGTGCCGGGAACACGTCAGCGAAGGTCGTCCTTGTATGGGGACTATCAACGCATAGAGGCCACGTGGTCCTGATAATTACTAAACAGCCTCTATTAACTAGAAAAGCCTTGAGGACAGAGAGGTGATTGAGCACACAGTACAGTCCTGGGTCGGGTCAGCGGAAGGACGAGCCCAGGATGGCATCAGTTATGCTGACAGCCTTACATGGCAGAGAGGCAGGGCTGGGGAAGGTGCAGGCTTGAGTCCCGCAGGCGCCCCAGAGAAAGGGACGTGGACCGGCAGTGGGGTGGGCCTTGCACCTCAAGTGGGACAGGGGCGTGGCCCTAAGAAGTGACCTGACACTTGTTCATAGGGACCCCTCTGTGCAGGTGGACACACCTGTGTCAAGGGTCACGTCCTGCTGCATGGGGCCCGAACTCTGTGTGACCTCTGCAGGCCGTCCCGAGTGGGAGTATACTGTGTCAGGAGCCTCAGGCAGGACACATCCTCCGGGTTTGGGGGGGACCCCCAGGAGGACTTGGAGGTCAATTCTGGGGGGGGAGGGGGGAGGGTTCAACTCTGCCGCCGTAAGGGCGGCGTCCACACATGGAGGGGGCGGTGTTATCAGTTTACCTGAGAACACACACTTTCAGGTCCCCCGTGCATTATGGGAAAATCCTGTTTCTAACATGTGGGTGTTCAGGTAGCTGGAAGTGCTCCGGCCTTACTCTGTGGCTGGGCCCGTGCTCCTGCAGCTCCTGAGGACTGACTGCAGCGCCGTTTGCTTCACCTGGCAGGTCCCAGCCTTGGGGCGAGGGAGATCGGGCCACGGCCTTGGTGTCGAGGGCTGCAGTCAGGCAGTGCACAGCCACCGGCCCCATGGGGCTGTTCACAGTGCGATGACAAGTCCAAACAGATTCTGTCCTGTGCTGTTGGGGACGAGCCCTGGGTCTGCCTCTGGACCGTCCCTGTGTGGGGTTGTTCATGACCTCATTTATACTCCACCACCCCCACGAGGTCACCCAGGGTCCCAGGAATCACCTGGGCAAGCAGACAGGGTCTCTTGGCAGAAATGGAAATTCCCTGAGGTGTCAAGTTGTTGATGTGACAAATTTTTTTTTAACTGTGATGAAAATATATGTAACATAAAATTCACCATTGACCATTAACTTGAACAACACAGTGGTATTGATCACATTCACAATGTTGAGCCAGCACCACCTCCACCTAGTTGTAAAACATTCTCATCCCCCCAAAAGGAGACCCTTCCCCCTCCCCTAGCCCTTGACACCACTAACCCCCTCCTGTCTCTGTGTCTCTGTGTCTCTGTCTCCTGTCTCTCTAATGGACATTTCATATAAATGGAATCATACTGTTTGTGATTGTTCTTGGCTGAATGTTTGTGTCCCTCCAAAAATTCACATGTTGAAATCCTTACACCCAAGGTGATGGTATTAGGAGGTTGTGCCTTTGGGAAGTGATTAGGTCATGAGGGTGGAGCCCCTATTATGGGATTAGTGTCCATATAAAAGAGACCTCAGAGAGCTCCCTCACATCTTCTCCATGTGAGGACACAGGGAGAAGATGTCACGTACAACCAAGAAGAGAGCCTCACCAGAAACTGACTGTAGTGGCACCCTGATCTCTGACTTCTGTCCTCCAGAACTATAGGAAATACATTTCTGTTGTTGAATACCCCAGCCAGGTAGTTTCTTATGGCAGCCCAAGCAGACTAAGACAGTGTCCTTCTGTGTCTGGCTTCTCTCACTGAGCATTGTGTTCTCGAGGTTTATCAACATTGTAACGAGTGTCAGTGCTTCACTCCTTTTCATGAGTGAGTAATATTCTATTGTGTATATTGGACCACATTGTGTGTATGGACCACACTGTGTGTATCTGTTCTCTATTTACCAGTTGATGGTCATTTGGGTGGTTTCCACATTTTGGCTGTTGTGAGTCATGCTGCTATGAACATACGTGTACAAGTGTTTGTGTGGATGTGTGTTTTCCTTTCTCTTGGGTTTATACGTAGGAGTGGGATTGCTGGGTCTTGAACTTGATTCAAACTTTATACTTAATGTTTTTAAATGAGGACAAATAAGCATTGTTGTACAGAATTCTAATTACTTTGGTGACAGCAATCCTAGTGCATTTACTGACAATTCTATCAACATTGTAACGAGTGTCAGTGCTTCACTCCTTTTCATGAGTGAGTAATATTCTATTGTGTATATTGGACCACATTGTGTGTATGGACCACACTGTGTGTATCTGTTCTCTATTTACCAGTTGATGGTCATTTGGGTGGTTTCCACATTTTGGCTGTTGTGAGTCATGCTGCTATGAACATACGTGTACAAGTGTTTGTGTGGATGTGTGTTTTCCTTTCTCTTGGGTTTATACGTAGGAGTGGGATTGCTGGGTCTTGTAGTGACTCCATGTTTGATATTTTGAGGAACTGCCAGACTGTCTTCCAAAATGGTGGCACCATTTCACATTCCCCCTAATGATGTTTGAATGTTCCAATTTCTTCCGTTTTTATCGTCTGTCTTTTGGATTCTAGCACCTTAGTGGGAATAAAATGGTATGCCATGGGTGTTCTGTCAGCCCACCAGACCCTCACCCCTTTTATATCAAGTACTTTGTAATGCTCCCCTCACTTTCTGAAATCAGATGCAGAGATAAGATAATCTCTCTACACATATAATTATACGTAGTTCTATAAGATCAGTGATTGTAATAGTATAACTCTAGATATGGGAAGACGCTACAAGAGGGAACCATTTCCTGGACCATAACAGACTAGTAGCACAGGTGACCCAGTGGCTTTGGGCTACTGTTAACAGGACCTAGTCCAGTAACAGCACATTGAGTGGCCTATCAACGAAATCCTTGCCTGAACTGGGACTGAGTATTCCTAGCGCTTGGGATAAATTGGTCCTGAAATGCCTCCTAAACATTGGTCAAAATTAAGACCAAAAGAGAGGGGATTGTAACATAAAGAACGTTGCCCACGATTCAGTTCTATAAGAATTAAGTCATCAACCACCACAATCGCTGACTTACAGGACACCCTGAAAGGAATTCAGGGCGAAGATCAGGAAGAGGCACTTTGTACTCTGGGCCAGAACTGGACCTCAGAGAGTTCGATATTTTCAGGAGAAAATGTTTATGAACCTGGATTGTTGCCTTTTCCCATATTTAGAAAAGCACTAAAACCATGAAGGTATCTGTCCCTGCTGAATAGCAGTAAGCTCCTACCAAGCTGTGTGCTTGGTTGCACGTACCCCTTCATCAAATTCACACAAATGGGTCACTTATTCAACACGAGCAGTTCTTTTCAGCTTTCACGTAGAGAAAAGCCAGTCATGAACAGCATTTCACAGAAGAGCAAACTGAATGGGTCAATCGACATGGTGAGATGGTCCTCGACACGCGCTGTGTCCTACGTGGTCTAAGGTCCCATGTGGCTGTCCTTTCGCCCACAGTGTTGAGGGAAAATGAACCAGAATGTCCAGCCCTGTGTGTCTGACATGCCCCCGCTGGCCCCCCTGGATATGAGGCTCCTGGTGGGAGAAAGCGCAGCCCCTCAAGTCCTTCTCTTTGGTCTCAGGTGCAGGGAACAGGCCTCTGCGGCCCGGAAGCCTTGGTGAAAGCAGGCACTGGAAGGGGCGCCCCCGCTGAAGCAGCAGAAGAGGAAGGTCGCCGTCACCACGGAGGTGACCCTCTTCAAGAAGTACTTGCTCAGGGGAAGTACTCTGCGCAGGGGCAGCCACTGCGCAGGTGCGGACGTGGGAGCCGCCGGGCACGTGGTGGGGGAGGGAAGCTCCACAGCAGGCAGGGTCGGTGGCTCGAGCCCGTGGCAGCACTGCAGCCCTGGGGTGCCCTAACCGCTAAGACGCCACGTGAACCTGATCACGTGAGTGTGTACCGCACCTGATCTCAGCCGTGTGTGCTCACTGCTGACCCATCACGTGTGCCTGATGGGACACACACAGCTGTGCTCACCTGCTCACGGCAGGCCCGCCGCATACACTTCCTCACACACCCACTCCCTGCTGCCTGTCGCCCCCCGTCCGCGTGGGTCGAGCCCTCTAAGGAGCTCGGGGTTGCCCTGCTGGGCCTCATCAGCTGGCCC
>NW_021147161.1:20453-20744 GCF_002837175.3 Physeter macrocephalus
GGACCTGGGTAGAAATCCAGCCTGGCCTCAGTACTGGGAAGCTCCGTGCCTGCATCTGAAGGTCAGTGCTTAGATATCTGGGGTCTGGAGCTGAGGTGGGCTTGTCTAGGTAACATCCTCTCTTCTGAGTGTGGTGACCTGACCACCCCAATGGTCAGTGCTATAGTCGGACCTTAGTCTTTATTCCTGCAAGGTTCACCTTCCCTGGGGCTGGTGGAGAATCCTCAGCAAGGCTACCTGCTGATTATTCCAATTTACCAGCACGTGCATGGTGCGTAGGGAAGCAGGTTT
>NW_021147163.1:0-20626 GCF_002837175.3 Physeter macrocephalus
CTGGGAAGGGGGGGTATTTGGGGGGGGACAGCAATGAGAAGTAGACGGGGCCACATTGTGGGGGACCACGGTGCCAGGCTAGGGAGCGTGGTGTGCTCCTGAGGGGGGGCAGGAGTTAGAAGGTTTGGGGCTGGTTGCGTGGGGCAGATGCAGATTTGTGTTTCCGGAGAACCTGGCATCTGTGGGGTGGTGGTGGGGTTGACCACCAGGGAGGCTTGTGCCCCATCTGGGCAGGAGTAGTGGGTCTGATGGGGTGGGGAGACAGGGTTGCCATATAGAGGTGACCCCCAACTCTGGCCTTTCTCACCACTCCCTCCTCTTCCCCATCAGCTTTCCCCTAACTAACAGGTCTTAACCCAACCATATCCAAAAGAGGCCCTGCACTTGACCTTGGAGGAAGAGAGGTGATGGTCAGCTGGGCATGACCTTAGATAGCTTTACTTCCTGTGTAGTGGGGAGATGGGCACCTCAGAGCAGACCTGAGAGGGAGACAGGGCTGGGCTGAGGTCAAGTACAAAGGCTCTGGAGAGCCAGGCTGGTGTCTGAGTTCAAATGCTGATCCACGTGGGTATGATACTTAACCTCTCTGGGCCCCAGATTCCTCCTCAATGGCCCCAGATACTTATTGGATATAAGTATCATATCCAATAAGGTCAATGGGGGTGACCTTAGAGAGTGGTTATGAAGATGAAACGAACTCAAGCTGGGGTGCTTAGCGTAGTGAGACTCCATGTGTGATGGCTATTCTTCTAATTGTAGAAATCACATCTAAGATGGAGCAGTTTCTTCTCACCTGTGCAACCTAGGAAGGCTTCCTGGAGAAGGCTAGCTTTGGGGTAAGACCAAAGCTGGGATCCCTGCTTGGTCTCTTATCCTGTGTGCCCTGGGTGAGTCACGGCCCCTCTCTGAGCCTGGATTTCTTCCCTGTGAGGAAGGTGAGTGTGACAGCAAGAGTCAACCTGTCCTGAGCCTCCCTACACTTCCAACCTGAGACCACTGTGTAGGGCCTTCTTTAATCCTCACATCCGCCCCCTAGGTAGGGGGCGATTTCACGTAAAGAAATGGAGGCTCGGGAGGGGAGGTGACTTGCCTGAACTCACACAGTTTGGAAGGGCAAAGCCGGGACTGACTTCGGGTGATCTGAACCATTAAGCTTGTTCCCGGCACATACTTGCTGTGGGTAAATAGCTGTTATTATCCACGAAGAGTGCTGGTATCGGCGCTGGCTCTTACAAGAGGAACAGGAGGGAAGGGTCTTCTTTCCTCCTGTGCTTTTTATCTTCTGCGAGGGAAACGCTTGGAGACCTTTACTTATTCCCCTGGGGGACAGAGCTACATGTGGCCAGGGGTCTTGGCGAGGCCTGAATTTTGAGCCAAGGCTAAATAGAGATTTCACACCCATGGTAGGCCGTGCTCAAGTTCTACCCTACAGAAGGAGAAGCCCTAGGGTCTGAGAGGCCCTCCCCCCTCCTCCTCCCCCACTGACTCTCCCCTGGCTCCTGGCCCTCTGGCTTCTGGTTGTGTCCAGCCAATGGGAGGGTAGGGGCAGGAGCCGGCTCCACTCTGCTGAGTCGCTCTGAGCTGGACTCGTTCCTCTGTGGCTCTCTCTGTAGCCCTCTGTCTGGGTTCCAGTAACCACTCCCTCCCTTTGCCCTCTGGGAGGGGGTGGTAATGGCTCCCCACAGTTGCCAGTCCCTGAGTGCGGCAGCATCCCTCTGTTGGTTTCCCTGAACCCCACCCACTACTCTGAAAGTCCATTTTCTGTTATCCCTATGGCGTGGGTCTCTTTCCTGCTGGGACCCTGATGCCTCCCCGGCTGCCCTTCCCTTCACTTTCTCTTCGGACTTGGGCTCCTGCCCTCCTCTTAGCTGGGCGGAGGAATGTCACTTTCAAGTTCTCAGTGGGGCCTGGAGCTCGTGGGAGGAGAGACCCAGAGTCATTTCAACAAACACCAAACTCAACAACCTCAACGTTAAATAAATAAGATCTGACAGGAGGTCAGCTGCTCACCCCGGGAGCTTCAGGGAGGCCTTTGCTCCTGTCCCACCAGTCTGGTCTGGTCACACTGTCAGCTTGCCCACATTCTGGTGTTCGTTACTCTCCGGGATCTTCTGGACCCACCCTGTGCCTCGGCCCCACGGAGAGGCTAAATACCCACCCCAGCCCCTCCCCCACCAGCAGGACTAGAAGTTTGTGCAGCTTCTCCCAGGGCTGCTTCGAAGATGCTTCTTTCCTGTAGTCAGAAAGTTCTCACGTCCGAGCCTGTCTCCTGCTTTGTGTCCATTTCTCCTAGTTCGGTTTTCATGGGTTCCCTCTTAGTGAACCCCAGCTGCCTCCAACCACTTTCAAGGAGCAAGAACACACTGGCTGCTGTGAAAAGACTGCAGGGGTTAAGGACAGAGGCAGGGGGACCATCCAGGATAGTCCAGAATAGTCCAGGCAGGAGAGGATGATGGCCTGGACCAGGGTGGTAGTAGTGCAGGTGGAGAGAACCAGCGGCATCCAGGAATTCTCCCATTTCAGCAAGCAGATCCCATGGGGGAAACACCGTACAATGCTTTGGTCAAACTAAAGCTCTTGAATTTAGGTTCTGAAAGTTTACATGTGGCCCTTGTGAGTCAGCCCATCTGTTATTCCCTTTGGGTAGGTGGGCCAACGAAAGCCAGGCTGTGTCATTTGGTGCATATTTACTGGTTTTAAAAAACTCTGTGCAGATCGCGTGCTAAATGGCCCTGTCCCCCTGGTGCTGCCAGCTTCTTAGAGTGTTACAGGTCACCATGTGAGACCTTTCTCCCCCACCCCATTTTTCCCAATAAAAATACCTGCTGCTTGTTTTCCTTCTTCCCTGCAGGGTCTAGAGAGATTGGACAGTGCCTGGCATAGAGTCAGTAATAACTGAACACCTACCCTGTATATCAGGCGCGCATCATCTCATCGAAACCTCCATCCACCCCGAGAGGTTGCAGTGTTCTTAGCACCATGGTTCCTGAGAGGACACAGAAGCATGAGGACCTGTGCTCAGGGTCACAGTGCTGGGTGGTGGCAGAGCTGCGATTTGAACCCAGGCTCGCCTGACTCCCAGCCCTGCCCCTGCGCTCTCCCTCCACCCCCCTTCCTCCTTCCCCTTCCAGCCTGGTCCCTTCCCTCCAAGCAGGGCTGAGCCAGATACGAGACTGGGGTTCCAAAGACCTTCCTCCTTCCTGGTCCAGAGATAAATATTTGTTTCTCCCAGTGTAAATACCCCTCCATGTTTAATGAGGCAATCCCAGGGCCATTTCCTGGTATAGCTCAGTGCCTGGAAGTCTCTTTCACTCTGGGAGGAATCGGCTTAGTGGGAGAACCTCTAATGAGGGACTGGGGACCCCTCAGCAATTCTTCCCATTCACAGACAAGGAAACTGCTGCTCAGAGAGAGGAACTGACCTGTCCAAGTTCACACGGGCAGAATTCAAACCTGCGCAGCTCAGCTCTCCTCTCCAGGCTATGCTGTCTCTGTGCGGTAGCTTCCCACCCATCCTGGGCACTTCCCTGGCGCTCCAGACGCTGCACCCTGGGCTGTGACTGGCAGGCTGGTGAGCCCTGGGACTGTGTTGTCCCTCCCTTGGCATCTCCGGTCAATATGGCACTCACGGCCCCGAGGGCATGGACCCCCTCCTGCCATCCCCACTTAAAGTGATACTTTAATAAATTATGCTTTTATGTTATTACACGTGGAGCTATAAAAGCAGAGAGTGTGCAGTGGGGCTGAGGTAAGGCGTCCGAGACTTTGCAATTTCCTGGTCTGGCCTGGCTCTGCTCCGCGCTGTGACGTTTTCATTAATGGGCGCAGGTGATGCCACGGGGGCAGAGGCAGGCCAGGTATGCTCCCATGGTGGCGTGGTGCCCTCTTTGACCTCGCCGGGCTGGACTGGTGATGGTGGGCGGCCCACACCAACAACGATTAGACGTAACCTCACTCCGGGGCTCAGGATAAGCTCTAGACTCCCAAAGCGAGTGATAAGAAGCACGCTGCATCAGTGTGGAAGGAAACCAGGAGCCAGACCTGGCTCGTGCCAGACCCCGGGCCCAGCGTTTGACACGCATTACCTCATTTCACCCTCCACAAGCCGTGAGCTCAGCGTTATGGGCCCCACTGGATGGATGAGTACGTGGGGCTCTGCTTAAAGGTGACAGTGCCAGGCCTGCACCCAGGCAGTCTGATCCCAGAGCCCATGTTCACAGCTGCTGTGCTTTCCTCATTTATTTCTCTCTCTCCCCCTCCTCTCCTGACCCACATCTGTGGGCCTTTTCCATCCAGTTATAGTCACAGGGGCAATGGGCACATTGAACAGAGGAAAAAAAAAAAGCCACTTAGAATCTGTGGGGAAGGAGCCTTCTAGACTCCACACCTGTACCCAGGTTGTTTCCTTCCTGGCCTGCCTTTCGTTCCTCCCCCTGGGCTCAGGAACTCAGGTCTCCTGCTCCAGAACCCCCGGCTTGTTTCTCTCCCCTGGTCCTTTGTCCACTGATGGACTACTTGCTCACTGAAATGTGAGTCCTGGGTCCCAGCACATCAGAGGCGTGTCAGTCTTCCCATCTGTGAAATGGGGCTAAGGCAACAGTGGAACACAGTGGGAGGTAGGTCCCAAGCAACCCATTGAAGGTTGTGTGGTTCTCCAATCATTCCAGAAGCTTCCAGAAAGAGAGAGGCAACAGGAGAGCAGGCATCCTGGACTGGTAACTGGACAACCTGTGTGTGTTCTTCTGTAAAATGGGTACAGGAATCTGCGTGGGGTCAAATGAGAACAGCTCTGCCTCCGGGTGCACAGGCCCAGTCGAGGCCAGATTTCTCCAGCTCTTCTGGGAAATCATTCCAGGAACTGAAGACAAACCAAACTTGAAATAAACACTCGGGGTCCAAACACCCCACAATTCTAGGCGAGTGACTCTCCTCTCAAGCTGCCGGCTTCCACGCCAGGCCCAAGTGCAAACAAGAAGCAGCAGGGGTGGCTTGGGCCTCTCTCTCAGACTTAGTGAGATTATCTGAGGGCCGGAATCCAGCAGATGTCCCCACTCCGGACCCGGTGACTCACTTGCCTCCCTGGTTGAGAAAGGGATCCAGCCGCGCCTGAGCTGTCCTGGCTGGTGGAGAACGAGACACAGGGCAGAGGTCAGGGTAAACACCGGTGGTCAAGGCGGGAGGTCGGGAGGAGGGTGGGGATGAGAAGGAGGCAGAACATTTCCCCTCAGCAGAAGGAAGAGTTCTCGAAGGCCCGAGCTGCCCCAGGGCAGGAGGGGCTTCCTGGAGAGGTAGGGAGTGTCCAGGCCCAGAGGTATGCAAGTGGGGCCCTGAGGACCCTCTGAATGCCAGAGAATTCCAGTCAGCATGGGGAGGGTCCCCGGAAGGATGCCAGTTCAGGTCCCTCAGCAGGGGGCTCTCCTACAGAGCCGGGCAAACTTCTCCTGTAAAGGACCACGTAGAAAATATTTTAGACCTTGCAGGTCATGTGGTCTCCGTTCCAGCTAGTCAGCTCTGCCGCTGCAGCACACATAAATGCATGCGTGTAGCTGCGCCAATAAAACTTTACTTACAAACACAGGCCAAGGGTCACATGTGGCCCGTGAGCTGTAGTTTGCCAACTCTGCAGAGCCTATCGTTCTGGGTCCTGTGGGTGAGGGTTGGGCTTGTGGACTAGACACCACTGACCTGCTCTCGTGCACTTGACCCTGCTGGAGACGCCCCTCCACCTGATTGTTTTGTTCTTTCATTTCCTCTTCCCTCCTTCATTCCCATCCATCACTCACTCATCTGTCTATTCACCCATTTACTGCGTTGTTTCAGTAAATCTCTGATTCATGTTCTAGCTCACGGACTTGTTTGTTCACCAACGTATTCGCTTAAGAATTCATCCAGTCACTCATTCACTGACATTTATTCCTCTATTAGAAGCTCAGGTTCTAAGAGTTCTAACAAGGACATGCTATAGGAATGGAGATTGTTTTACCTGGAGAGAGTCTGGAAAATCATAGCGGCTTGGTTATTGTCTTTTAGGCCCTGTCAAGTTGCTATGAATAAGATTCTGAGCAATTATTCCTTTATTAATTAAGTCCTGGATTGTTTCTGTATGCAAAGCCTCCTCTATTTGGGTTCTGTACTAGGAAGTCAACAGCTAAGACATCGTCCTTGTCCTCCTAGAGCCCACGTTCCAGCCTAGACACAGGCTGCAAAAGAATGGGTTATTTTAGGTGGGGAGAACGGCGTGGCAAAGATCAAGAGGTGAGACAGAGGGAAGTACGTTCCAGAGATGGAAGTTCAGTCCATTTGGGTTGGAGTGTACCGTGTGTGTGTTTGCTGTGTGCGTGTGCCTGCCGCTCTCTTGGCCTCCGTTTCCTCATTCCTATTACGGTCTGGCCTCACAGGGCTGTCACAAAGATGACAGAGCACTTGGCTCAGGGCTTGGGCACTTGCTAGCTATAATCAAGGGCTGATAAATATTAGTCACTAATAATTATTATTCATAATACTTACTAGGTGAATAAAAAAATGAACCAATGGATAAAGATCGTGCTGGTGGCCTGGTAGGATGGACTGTGGGGAGAGGATGGAGTCAGGGACTGGTCAGGGCTGTTGTGAACTTAGGCAAAATGTAATAGGAGGAAAATAGCAGTATTAGCAGCTAGCATCCACTGGCCACTTACAAGCTGTGCTATTTGGGGCAGTGTCCTCACCTCTCTGAACATCAGTGTTTTCTTCTGTAAAATGTGGATAATAGTGGGCCCAGATCTCGGGTTGTCATGTGAATTAAATGAGAATAATGTGCACTTTGAGGGCTTGTCCTTAATAAACGGTAAATCACATCTTGATTATTACAACTGAGTACCCACTAGCATGCTATGGGCCTTGCGCGTTTGGATCTTCACCGCCATTGCTTTGATTCCCACTTGGCGGCAGAGCAGACCAAGGCCCAGAGAAGTGGAGTGCTGTGCCCTGGGTCACACAGCTGCCTGGGGCCAGGCAGGAGGAGGGACAAATGAGGTTAGAGAACCATAAGGACGAACCATTGTCCCCCTCCTGCCTGTCTCCAGTCTCAGGCCTCTTTCCTGGCAAGTTTCAAGTCCCTCCCGCCACTCCCAGGGAGTGTCTGTTCTCACGCCCTCTGGCCTGCCCCTCCTGCCCCACTGGGCTCCCGGTGCCCTGAGTCTGGAAAGTTCCCGGGCCTGGGAGAGATAAGGGGTGCGCTGCCCGGGCCCCTTTGATCGCAGACCAGATGGTTCTGCCAGCCCAGCTGCTGCAGAAGCGGCTGCAGTGATAGGGGGGAACTGGGCCTGGTATCAGGCACCTGGAGGGCCACCTCCTGCTGTCGCCATAGCAGCGGGCACCCATCCCTGCAAACAGGAAGCTGCTCCTGCACTGACGGTGGGATAGGCAGGCGTGCGGGAGACCCAACCCCTTTAATCGTCTAGAGGAAGTGGTCCAGGGGGTGGGCCCTGGCTTGGATCACCAACCTCCTGTCTCCCAGATGAGTGTGGTGGTGGATGACCCCCAAAACCACACAGCTGCCTGAGTCCTGACCGAGGATAAATGATGGAAAGAATTCCTTAGGCAGCTCAGGCCCATAGAGTCAAGGCGCTGTGCAGACCCCTTTCCTAGGAGGCATCCAAGCTGGATACTTTTGGGTTCTGGTCCCCTGCTGACCAGGAGGGTGGTGGCATTGGGTCCAGGCCGCCAGTCTGACCTGGTGCTCACGGCTTCACAGCACCCCTTTGAGCCCCTGGCCTGCTGAGGGGGCCATGGGAGCCAATCGTCGTGGGGTCTTTGCTCTTGGCTGGGTAACCTTGAATGAGTTCCCATATGCTTATCTGTAAAACGGGGGCACAGACTCTTCCTCATAGGGCTGGTGTGAGGGGCCGATGGGATAACCGAGAGAACGTGTCTAGGTCCAGAGTAATGCAGTTTAAGGTTTAGTGCCCGGGCCTCTGGAGCCCTAACCCTGGAGAAACACCAACACCCCATCCCAACTCCAGCAGCCATGCAGTGCTGGCGGTGAAGGGCTGACAGCTTGAGGGGTTGCCTCCTGCTGGATGCCAGGCCCTGGACTGGCTGTCTCCCCTGCTGTCACTCACTTCATTCTTCCAACAGTCCTGAAAGGCAGGAACATGATCCCCATTTTACAGACAGGAAAACTGAGGCTTCAGTTCCAGAGAACGAGGGGCCTTCACTCTCTGAGTTCTCACTGCGACATGGGCTTTTTGACACACTCTGTGAGTCCTGAGGATGCAGGATGGAGGTTCAGCACAGCTGCCGTAGAACAAAGTGGGGACTCAGAGAGAAATCATTCACGTGGTGGCCCTGTTGGTCCTGAACAGCCAGGGCAGGGGACAGTGACACAGGAAGGCCACTGGGATCACCCTAGACCTTGAGCCCATCCTGTTCCAGCTTTTTCTCTGTTGGCTACGCCAGCTGGAGTAAGTGGGACCAAACCACGGGGTCACACCATCAGCCACTGAGCCCTTCCAGCCTTCAGATCACAAGCTGGAGCTTCTAGAATGTGCCAGGTTCTCTGCTGGGCCATAGGGTCCAGAGAGGAACAAGATATGGTTCCGCTTGGGAGGAGAACACAATCCTCTGTGTGTGTGTGTGTGTGTGTGTGAACATGCGTGCAGAAATTATGATGTAAAAGCTCTGTGGGTGACGGGAGGATAGGAGTGTTGGTGGCCATGACCGTTCTGGCGGTGCTGGAGCAGTGTCGGGGGAAACAGCGGAGTTTGTGAGGATGGCGGTCTTGGAGATAGTGACGATGGTCTTAGATGGTGCTAGTGACAATGATACTGGTGACAGAGTAAAGATGTGTGATACACCAGCCCTCACTTTCTCCCTTCTGCTTCTGTCTGGCCACTGCCTCAAACTTGCAGGCAGCACCTGGCTCACACCTGACCGTGATAGCTCCTTCAAGGCACCACCCTCTCCCTTTGGAATCAGGGTGGCAGCCCATCACGGGCTGCAGTGAGCCCAGGCTCTTAGGAATGGCCGACCAGAGATGGTGGGGGACTGGCTCAAGGTC
The DNA here is from genome assembly GCF_002837175.3 of Physeter macrocephalus. Classification (NCBI taxonomy): domain Eukaryota; kingdom Metazoa; phylum Chordata; class Mammalia; order Artiodactyla; family Physeteridae; genus Physeter; species Physeter macrocephalus. The sequence goes on from NW_021147163.1 coordinate 9,041, forward strand.
ACAAGCAAGGTAGTACGTGACCCACGACTTCTGGCACCTGGCCCAGGCCTCTGCAAGCCCTCCCCGTCCCTTTCGCACATCCACAAGCACATTTCCTGGGCCTGTGCTCTGTGCCAGGCCCTGTGCCGGGGTCTGCAGCGGGTATGGATGTATCATTGCGCTTTCTGCCCTCGAAGACCTCCAGCCAGCTGGGGAGGCAGACACCTAAGCAGACAAGGATAATAGAAAGCTGTGTTCCGGAAGAGGGTGATGGGAGCCCCCACCAGGAGGCGGCGGGGACATCTGACTGAGGCCTTGAAGGTTGTGGAGGAGTTCACTAGTTGGGGAAGTGAGGAGAGGACCCTGGAGGCACTGCAGGTTCAAAGACCTGGAGGTTTGAGATTCTGTGGCGTTTTCGGAGAACTGAGGCGGGAGGTGGTGGGGCCGGACTCTCGGTGGCAAACTAAGCAACGTAGAGCCCCTCCGGAGAGTCGCAGTATCACCCCCCCCACCCCGAATAACTGGAATTGTTTGAAAATGCTCTGTAAGAATTCAGCTCAGCAGGTTATACTGGTCAGGGGAAGAGATGCAGCTGAGTAGAGGGCGTGCTGGGGGCACTCAGTGAGACTTCCTGGGAGAAGGTGAGAGGTCCTGACCTCAGGCTGGGGCCAGCGCCCCTGTGAGCACTGATCCCGGAGCAGATTACAAGGGAGACTGGAGCCAAATCAGCTTTGAAAAAGAGCTGGTGGAGTTTCCCTCCCCGTTCAGTGAGGTCACCTGGAAAAGCTCCTCTCCCTGCCACCCGGGAAGCGGTGTGGAGGGGGTGTGCAGGGCCAGAACAGAGTGCTAGTGAGGGGCTCCGTGGGGGTGGGCATGTGTGCAAGGGGGTATGTGCATGTTTCGTGTGAGCATATCTGTGTGTGTGACATTGGGCTTCAACGCACGTGTGTGGGTGTGTGTATGTGGTCTGATACGTCCATCTCTATTTCACGACTGTTCCTACGCACATCCCTTTCCTCCTCTTTCCTTTCCTCTCCCCACCCTACTCTCCTAATCCTCTACTCCACCACTATGTTAGCCTCCCTCCCTCCCTCCCCCCTTCCTTCCTTCTTTCCTTCCTTCCTTCCAAAAATATTTATTGAGGGTCTACCATGTGCCTGGCACTGTTCTAGGCTCCGAGGGTGAATGGGAGATGAATTAAACAGAAGAGATTCCTGATCTCACAGGAGTGCATACCCTCCTGGGATGAGACAGACATTAAACAAATAATCAAATTAGGAACATGCCAGGTGGTGGCAAGTGCAAGGGAAAAGGTTAAACAGGGTGAGGGGGAAGGGCCTGTGAGGCTGGGAGCGTTGTTTTAGATGGCTGATCAGGGAGGGCCTCCCTCATAGGATATTTGAGAGAGACCTGAGGGACGAGAGGCAGGAGACATGTGACTATCCGGGGGAAGGATGTCCCAGGCTGAGGGCACAGCCAATGCAAAGGCCCTGAGGTGGGAGCATGCTTAAGATGTGCTAGGGAAGCAAAGGGGCCGGAGGAGAGTGAATGTGGGGAGAGTGGGAGGAGAGGAGCTAGCGAAGCCATGGGGCCCTCAGGATCATGCAGTGGGGGGCTTTGACTTTGCTCTGAGTGACAGGGGACCCACTGCAGGACTTAGAGCAGACTCACTCGGGAGTAAGGGGGAGGCGGGGAGACCAGGGAGGAGGCTGTTACAAGAATCCATCGGGAGCAGGGGAGGTGGGAGAAGCTCCACTTCAGAGACATCGAGTTTGACGTAATTCTTGGACCGCAGGGATTTGATAACCCAAGCCTGGAGTTGGAGATACAGATTTAACATTCGGAGAGCACTCAGAACCAAGCTCACCGGAGCCACGTGGTGCATTTGCTCGGGTGTGTTCGTGTGTGCGCACACCCTGATGTGGCTGGAGGCAAAGGCCAGGCCCCCGGGGAGGCATACAGGGTGTGGTGAACACTGGCAGAGTGGAGCTAAGGGGGCAGTTCTGGGGGTTGATGAAGGGCACATGGGTGTTGGTGTCAGACAGCTGGGTTTGCATCTTGGTGTGACCTTGGCCAACCAAGGTCAACCTCAACCTCTCTGAGCTGCATCATCTCATCTGCAAAGTGGAGATAATAACAGTACCTCCCTCGAAGGGTAGCTGCGAGGACTGAAGGAGTCGTTGCATATACAGACTTGGACTAGGCACCACCCCCATTGTTATTATTCTGATTAACCCCAAGATGTGGCCGGAGCCCTTTTGGATGACTCAGTTTCTTCCTCTGGATGGGGTTTAAGAGAGTGGTATTTCCTAGGTGCCTGGCTCCTCTACAATTGATAAATGGGGAATCTGAGGCTCAGAGAGGTTAAGTAACTTGCTCAGGGCCACACAGAAACAGCGAGGCTGGCACTGGAACCGACCCCCTGCCGTGTTCCCCCCATGTCTTCAGGCTGCCACTGCACAGGAAGCGCAAGGCTGGTAGAAGGGGCTGAGGTCTGAAGACTGACTCGCGAGCCCAGGAAGCTCTGCCCACAGGTGTGAAGACTGCAGCCCGTGTAGTCTCATGACCTCTCCCCCCCGCCCCCCTCCAGTAGGGCCTTGGGTGCTCATTTCACTCTGAGTTGACTAGAACGAGTGAGGGTGTGGAGGAGACAATCCTGTGGGGCACAGGTCCCCTGAGAGGGCCTTAGTTTGGGCAGGGGTGCCGGAGGTGGGCAAAGCTGGACGCCCACCCCGCAGCGAGTGTGGGCGGCCCCTCTCTCCATCGCGCGTGCAGCTCCTGTATATGATGGTGTGTGTGCGTGCGTTGGGGAGGGAGGGGTTGTTCAGACTTGTGCGGACAAAAGCCTGAGTCAGGCAGTGGGGACTGGGCCGTGGCTGCAGGGAGCCAGGCTGGGATGGGCTCTCCCAGGGGTCCCTGAACCACATCGGAGCTGCGGTGGGAAGGCTCCCTGGTGCGTGGAGAGCAGAGAGGGAGGCACAGGCTGGTGATTTATCAGCTTCTTCTCCTTTTGATCTCCTTGCTTCCCTGGAGAGACTCCCTCCTCCACCCCTGGGGGCTGTAGCAGGAGGCCTGGCGAGGGGGGGGCTTCCAGCTGGCCCGGGGCTGCAGGGTTTGGTAACGCGGGGAGGCGCAGGAAGCTTCTTTCTCCCTTGCGTGGCCTTGCTGGCCCTATTTCCTGGTCCATGTCTAAATGGCCTGGTTCCCGGGTGCCAAAGGTTTGGGGCAGGGTCCAGCCGTGAGCTCCCTGCCCCAGCTTCTGCCTCTATTATTCTTGGTCAATTCTCCTGTTTCTTGCCCTCTTTATGCCTCGACCCACAGGCTTCCTCCTCCTTTCCCCTCTGCCTGCCATGCCTAGACACGCTCCCGGTGTGTTAAGGACCTGGGGACCCCAACAAGTTCACCGTTTTCTCTGGTCCTCTGGGGTGAAGAAGCCCAGCTTTCAGGCAGGGTCTGGGCATGGCTTGCAGGCTGGTCACACTGCACAGGTGCAGAGGCAAGAGGTGGGTAGAGCCAGCCCGAGCCAGGTTCGAATGCTAGCTCTTCCGCCTCCCAGCTGGGTGGCCACAGGTGAGTGAGCCCTGAGGCTGTGGAAGGCCTCCTGGCGGGTCCTGGAAGATCACCAAGCGTGAGGCTTGTCTGTGAAGGAGCAGCGGCTCTGGGGCAGGGGAGGGGCAGCCCCCGGAGCATCCAGGCGAGGGCAGGGGGCCTGGGAGAAGGCCAGCGCGGTGAGCGAGGCCTCGGGCAGGCTCGGGTCAGGGCAGGTGCCTCCCTCAGGGCCCCTGTGCCGAGTTCACCTCCTCTGTCAGTGGAGCGCTGAGCAGGGGGCTGGGTGTCTGCCCCGGCCAGGCCAGGGGTGGCCAGAAACTGGAGTCCCCTGACTGGGCCAGTGGGGCTGAGAAAGGGGCTGGGAGGCCTCAGCTGCTGCCCCTGGGGCACCTCTCGGGCCTGGCCAGGGGCAGAAACAGGACAAGTTGTATGGGGGAGGTGGCAGTGGCCGGGTCAGAGATGGAGTGAGCGTGGTGAGATAGGGTGCGGCTCTGCGCAGGGGCCCCATACCTCCACCCCATGTCCAGGGGCCTCACCGGCCCAGGGTCCCCGCCTGACTGCGCTCCTGGTGGTCGCTGCTTAACCCCTCCGTGACCTTTGCCCCTTCTCCTGCTCAAGGCTCCTCAAGGCTTCATGTTTACATATTTAAATTCCGTTTTCTCCTTTATGGTTTTGTAGCTTGCTGAGGAAGGGCTTCCCTACCCAAGATCATGAAATTATGTGTTCTTAGTGCTCACAGGTCTCCTCGAGGCTTGGCTGCCTTCATTCTGTCCCATTGGTCGTTTTTGTCTGTTCCTGACCCTATACCCCAAGGTGATTACAGGTTTACCTGTTGTCCGTCACCTCCCACTAGAACAGAAGCTCTGTGGGGACAGAGATTCTTGTCTGTTCCCTTCCACACTGTGACCCCAGCCCTCAGCAGTGTGCCTGGTGCGTGGGAGGTATGCCTCGCATATACGTTGAATGCAGCACCAGGACGTGTGCCCAGAACTCCCAGACCCAGGACTGAGACGATGTTTAGCAGAGAAACTGTTCACCTCCTCCGCCTCTCCTCACCCCTGTCTTCCTGGGCTCCCTCCTGCCTGGAATCCCTTCTCCCTTAGCGCTCTACGGCTCTCTCTCCTTAACCAGGGATAGCTGAAAAAATGCTGACGGAATCTACACAGCAAAGACGTGTTGGGTGCCTGTGGAGCTCAGAGCTGGGGTGTAAAGATGGGGGGGCTAGAAGGACAATACACTCCACTCTCCCCCCAGAACCAACGTGCAGCCCACTAGGACCTAACAAGGGCAATAGACACCCCGTCTGAGAGATACAGCTCATTCCTCATGACTCACATATAATTGGCCCCAAATTATTGCTCAGGAGCTCAATCCTATGTAAGTAGCCATTAATTTCCATTATAATTGCTGGAGAAGAGCTGCAGGGTTTCTATTAAGGGATAAGAAAGTTCCAGCCTCAAGCTGCTAATCAATAAAATGAGTGCGTAATTATACACCACAGAGCTCCGTAAACTCACTCATCACGCTAATGAAATGACACAATTCCTGAGGCAGCAGCGGGGTCACGGTTTTGCCCGTTGCTCTGTGACTGTGCGCGGTGAGGCCAGTAACAGCCACCCCAGAGCGCATTTGTCCTGTGAGAAGCAGTGGAATGGACAAGGCCGAGGGGAGGTGGGCACCACGGGACTCGGGACTGTTTGGATGGGGCTTTGGTGGGGACAGAGGCATAAAAGACACTCCCGAGGGTCTGCCCTGCACACCCGGGCAAGGGTGGACCACCACGGCCATCACAGATCCGAGCAGAAGAGGCCCAGCAGTGGCACTGAGGGGCGAAGATGAGATCTGCTGGGTGGCCCTGTGCAAGTCCCTTCCCCGTTTTGAGCCTCTGTTTCCTCATGTGTCGAATGGGATTCAGAATCTCTGCCTTGACAGCACCTCTGAGAGTGTGAGCGCACGTTGAAAAGTTCATAACCCCATCAACTTAAAACACATGGTGTAATCAATTCTGTCTGACCTAAGTTACATGAATGTGGCCTGACCCTTAAGTGGTGGGCACGGCGTGGGCACTGAGCCATGTGGCGGTGACTGCGCGATCTTACTTTTCTAAGAAACGCTACGAAACATTTTTGGTGATGCAGTCAGGTTCCAAGAGGGCCTGGATCCTCCCTGCTGGGAACAGAGACCCCCACTGGGGGGTCTTTAGACCAGCACCACTGGGTTCCCTTCTATCCATCCTCGGAGGAGCAGTCCTCACAAAGGGCAGCCGTGGATGACCAGGGTTGATATCAGCGTAAGGAATGCAATATTAGTCCAGCCTTCAGGACTTCCCTCATTCATTCATTCATTCGTGTGTTCACTCGTTCATTTACTCACTCATTTATTTATTCACTCTAGTTGGGTAGGACCAGCAAAAAAACAAAAACACAGACAAACAAAACTAGAATAAATTGCCGAAGTATTATGAAGAAAATCAAAAAGGGGCTGAGATGGCAAATAACAGGTCCCTACTTTGGATGAGGTCATCAGGAAAGCCTTTCTGAGGAGGTGATAATCCAGCTGAGACCTGGATGATAAGCAGGAGGGTGCCACGGGAAGAGCAGAGGGGCAGGAATTCCAGGAAGAGGGACAAACACTGGCCAAGGCCCTGAGGTGGGAAAAGCTTGGTGTATTTGAGAAATGACGTGGCTGGAGCAAAATGATGGGGGCAGAGTGGGTGGATGAGGCTGGGGAAGGGGCCTGGGGCTAGATCTGCAGGAGTGGGGGACTGGGGGATGTGGCAGGGTTGAGGTGAACTGGATGGGTCACTTCCTTCTGCACAAGTGGGGAGGCCCCAGAGCCAGCCCCTTCCTTGGGTCCTGGGTAGAGCAGGACAAGTCCATCTGAGAATTCCAGAACCTCTGCCCAGGCCCCCAGGCCTCCAGACAGGACCCTCCAGCTGGCCCAGGCGCAGGTCCTGCAGGGCCTGGGTGAGGTGAGACACACGGGTGCCAGCTGCAACCCGCCCTTGGCAAATGCCATTCCAGATCGGCTTGGTGAGAGCAGAACCACGAAATGGTCAGGTCAGCTGGAGGTAAGCAGAACAGTAGGATTTAGACCACCTGCAGACTCCGCATGCGCGGAGGCCAGCATCCCTGCTCTCCCCGGCAAAGACACAGCCGGGAAAACGAAGAAAGAAATCCCACCTCAAACGCACAACCGAAATATTTCACAAGAACCCCCCCCCCCCACACACACCCATCCCCTTTTTGTCAAGTAAAGGATACACACGGCCTTTCTGCTTGTAACCTGGCCAAGAATAACTTGTGGCAGGAAAGTTTGAGCATTTGTAAAAGTAGAATAAAAACGTAAAAAGAGAGAGAGCACTTGAGTGCACACTCGTGTGAAACTAAACAGAGGGAAAGTTATTTAGGTGGTAAAATGTCTCTGCGTTTCCTGCCCCCCTGCGCCCTGACACTTGGCCCCCTCCCCAAGTGTTGAAATTGAGATTGCTGGGGTATTTGTTTTGTTAATCTCCTGCCAGGGCCAAGGGGCTGCAGACTGGGTTTCTTCTTGTTCACGCGGGGCTCCGGCTGCCAAGTGAGTGCCCCCCTCACCTAGCCTGGGGCCGGGGATCTGTGCACCTGTTCCCTGCCCATCTGGCATGGCGGTAGGGCTGGGGTAGGAGGTTTGCCCTCTTGAGAGAGTGCAGCTTTGCCTCACCTCAGACCCCCCAGCTCCTTGAGGGCACCAAATATGAGGACTCACCACCTCGTAACCTCTTGGAGTCATGGAGGTCTGGCCTGCACCCCTGGGTGCTGCTGAGACCTCATGGGAGTACCAGACTCCAGGTGGGGTCTGGTCCAGGTAGAGGAGTTACCCAGATCTGGGTTTGGGTCTTTGTGGCTCAGTTTCCCTCTCAGTAAGATGGGCATCATGTCTCTGTCCACCTCATAGTGTTGCTTATGAGGATGAAGTGAGTTAAATACACAAAATCCTTAGGCCCGTGTCAGGCACATGGTAAGTGCTCATTAAATGTTAGCTGTAGTATTATTATATATTTGCTCTGCTGTCAAAAGATGTCATTTTGGGGCAACAAAGAAGGAAGGAAACAATGCTCACCAGGCCACGCCCCATATCAGGCTCTTTTCCGTGAGTGATCTTGCTGCGTGACCATGACACTTCCCCACACAAAGCTTACTGGCCCCATTTTGCAGGTGAAGAAACTGAGGCTTGGGTGACTCAGCAGGTTAATGACCAAACTGAAAGTAGAGCCCAGGCCTTTCTGATGCCAGGTCAGGAGTTTTCTTCGAAGGCTGAGCCCTGTTTGGGGCTGGACCAGACCAGGAGGAGGGGTTAGATGATGACGAAGAAGATGATGATGGTGTTTTTGAGTGCTTGTGTGATGGGTGCTGTGAAGCACATTACCTACATTATTGCGGTGCGCTCTCCAGACAACCCTATGAGGTAAGTTTATCGTCCCCACTAGACAGATCAGGAAACTGAGGCACAGGAAGTTGGGGAACCAGTGTCCATTGACCCCGAGCCTCTGGGGAAGCATCTGCCGTTGGCTGCTCTGTGTCGCCAGCAAAGAAGCTGGTTCTTGGTGTCTGGCACTTGGTCGAGGCCTCAGACACAGTCATTCCCCATCCCTTATGCTGATCTCGCCCTTTTCCCCAAGAGGTCAGACCATGACCTCCGAAAGGTTGAACTCAAAGCTCAACTCACTCGTTATATAGACGGGGAAACTGAGTCCAAGATGGGGGAAGGGACTTGCCTAAGGGCAGGCAGAGCGAACCAGATCCGATGGTCCGCGGAGGCCCAGACGGTTCTTGGGGGCACAGTAGGGGACGGGAGGGAGGGAGGGAGGGAGGAGAGGTGGTCTGGCCCAGGACAGAGCCCAGCTGCTGCTTTGAAAGAGGTTTGGGGGCGTGGGTGAGAACAGCCTGGGAGGAGGCCATGCACTTCCCAGCTTGGCTGCCCCAGCCCGCCTGCAATCTCAGCCTTCCAAGCCCCTCACCCCCATTCTTGCCCCACCCCACAGGAAACTCCGGGCCTGGGAGCTGGGACCTGGTCCCAACAGTCTGGGGACTGGGGTAAACCCCTTCCTCTTCAGGCATCGGTACAACGAGGGCCAGTGGCACCCACCTCCCCCGGCAGGTGTGAGGGCCAGTGAAGTAATGCGAGTGAAAGGGTGAAAACAGAAATGGGAGTTGTTGTTATTTTTATTATTACTCCATCAGATAACTGGTTGGACTGCATTTTTCTCCAGTTGCTCCCCCCCACCCCCGGGGCCCCAGAGAAACAGCTTCACACTGTGCTGGAGATTGCTGAGGATACAAATCAGGAAATCTAGATTCTACCCCAGCTCCTGCATGACTTCTGGGTGCTTCGGACAAGAACCTGTTCATGACCCTCTCCATGACCCTCTCTTGGTCTTCGTCTCGGCTGACATGTTCTGTCTTGGTCTCTGGAGCTTTGTAGATGGCAACTCTCAGCCTCGTGGGGTGTGGGGAGGCCTCCCCGGGAGCAACGGGGAAGGGAAAATCAGGCAGGGATGGGTCCCTGGCAGTCCCCCGGGGGCCTGAGCCAGTGGGCTTCCTGGGTCTGACTGCGGACATGAATGAATAGTCCTTCCCTCCCTTCCACAAACAATTTGGGGAAGAAATGGCCCATCCCGAGGTCCCATAGTGGTGACAAGTGTCAGTGAGGGGGGATCCCAGTCGGGAGGACAGAGGCTGAACTGATCCAAGAGACTGGCAGGCAGAGGAAGCTGGAAGAGGGAGAGAAAAGCCTTTCCAGGCAGTGGATCTGGGAGTCTAAGGTGGACGCCAGCAAGGGCTAGAGGGACAGAGTGTGCACATCGCCACCTAGGCCCCGAGGAGGGCAGTGCAGCCCCAGAGGGGCTCCCTCCACGTCTGCCTGCCCTCCCAGCGCACTCACTGTGCGCCCTGCCTGTGCTGGGGCCTGAGGACAGAGCATGACGCCCACGTGACCCACCTCCCCTGTCTTCAGGGTGCTCACAGCACGGACACGGCCAATCTTGGACTGGAGCTTGGTTTCCTGTCCCTGTTTTCTCACTTGCCAGCTGACTGTGTGACCTTGGGGGAGAGACTTAACCTCTCTGGGCCCATTTTCTCATCTGTGAAAAGGGTGACTATTTTCTCTCTTGCAGAGTCACTGGGAGCCTGAAGCAGGACATTGCTTGTGAATTACGCAGCCCAGGGTCTGGTGCACGGTGAGTTTTTTCCAGTGGTCGGTTGTTTTTTTCTTTCCTTTTTCTTTCCTCTACAAGTAAAGTCATAGGATATTAGGAGAGCCCTGGAAAAGAAGGAACTTACTGCTTGAGGGAGTCAGGAAAGACTTCATGTTGAAGAGAGGGTATTGGAGTAGGGTTATGAGGAATGAATAGAAGTTTCCTGGGCTTGGGAAGCAGGAACCATACCTGCCTTGGATTATCCTTGTTTCCCCAATGCCTGGTATATAATAGGAGCTCAGTAATTTTCTGCTGGACGGGAGGATGGCATTCCAGGAGGCAGAGACAGCATAAGCAGAGACGTGGAGGCATGCCCAGGTCTGGTGTCACTGGTGGACAAGCCACTTTGTCTATCAAAACCTTTGTGCATGTGAGTTCACCTTCCTGTATCCCCTGGCAGACTGTGGGCGCCCCAAGGGCAGGCTCCTGTTGCCTTCGTCTTACTATCGCTATGGCCCAGCCACAGCCTGGCCCAGAGGACCAGCCCTGGACTTGACGCCCAAACGGATTGAAGGCTGCCCCTTGGGATGACTTTCAAAATCCTCGTTTGGGGTAAGGGGTGTGGGGGTGTGTGTGCGTGTGCTGTGGGAGCTGCCTTCCCATCATCCTCCCCCCTCTTCCAGGGACCCAAGGATAAAGTCCTAACATTTTATCCCCCTCACCTGGACCTTCCCAACTGGCCTCTATCCATTTCTCTGGCCCATAAATCTTGGTCAGATGATGCTACGTACTATGAGAAGAGTAAAGCCGGGCAAAGGCGGGGGATAGGGGGAGGCTAGGGGCAGAGATTGCTGTTTTAGGTGGGTGGTCAGAGAGGGGACTTCCTGAGATGGTGATTCTGGAGCAGAGAGTTTCTCCTTCATCAACAACCCCTTCAGGCTCTGGGAGCAAAACCTGTCTCACCCTGCGGGCTGGGCAGGGCATCCCCCTGTGCCCCATGGCCATTGAGTTCCCCTTGTTCTTGGCTCTGGCCTGCCTGGCCCAGCCACCTTTTAACCATGTGAACTTGGACAATTTGATTAGGCTTTCTTTGCCTCAGCTTCCTCATCTGTTAAATGGGGATAAAATGGTACCTGCTTCCAGGGTGGCTGTGGGCATCGCCTCTGTTCTCACCTGCAGAGGCTCAGGATAGCACCTGGCAAGTCCTCCGTGCGCCAGAAATGGATCTGTGTTAGTGAACAGCATGATCCCATTTATTCCATTTTTATTCCTTTGTCCCTCCCGATTCACTGGCCATTGAGTCTTGTCCAGTCCTCTGGAAATGGAAATGGGAGGAACTTCCCAGGGAAGCTTGGGCAAGACTCGGGAGTGAGGAGGGTGCTCTGCAGCCCTTCCAACTGCTGACCGGGAACTGACTAAGCAAGCCCTCAGTTATGTGCCAGGATGGTGCTAAGTCTTTTACAAGCATCATCTCATACAATCCTCTCGACACCCCTGAAATAGTCCCACCCTGCAGATAAGGAAACCCCTGACTCGGGAGATGGTAACCTGACTCCCAAGGGGCTGAGCTGGGATTTGAACCCAGGTCAGCCTGACTCTACACTGAACTGGAGAAATACCTTCCAGCCCACGTCAGTGTAACACTGGCTGAGAGCTCCATCCACCAAGGAGGCCAAAGTTTTATTCAGTAGATTGGACCTAAGGGATCCAGATCTGAGGGAGCCCGTGTGTGGGCAGCCCTGGCCTTTTTCAAGAGAAGGAGGTACATTGATTGTAGAGCTCATGTGCCTAAATTCAACTATACTCCTTTAGGATTTTTGTTTTGAATTTTATTTTATTTATTTTTTTTTTATACAGCAGGTTCTTATTAGTCATCCATTTTATAC
>NW_021147166.1:0-7290 GCF_002837175.3 Physeter macrocephalus
TGCTCTGCAGATTTTGGGCCGAGTTGGGACTGACCGCGGTGGGCTTGTGAGATCCCCCCTCCCCCCACCCAGCTGTCTCCTCTGACTTCATTTCTTTTCCTTTTCCTCCCTCTTATTTTGTCTGGGAAAAGAAAAAGTCTGTGAGGAGATTTCAATACACCATTTTACCCAGGGCTCCTTTATTTATGTATTTGTATGTATGTATTGTTAAGAGCCCCCCAAAATGCTGTGGTGTCTCAGCTGTTCTGAGGGAACCGAGGAAAGGGCATCCGTAACCATCGATGTGGGATGTGGAATTTGGGGGTGCAGGACTGGCACTTCTGCCATCTTCCAGGGGAGCTTACCTCCTGGGACTCTTGGCAGGAAAGAGGGGACTTCACAGTTGTTTGGAAGGGCAGCCACTCCCTCGTAAGCCCTCATAAGGTACCAGATGGTTGTCTTTTTCGAGAGCAGAGCCTGCAGCAGCTGTTCCTCCTGGCTGCCTTTGGGTGGCACTGATGCCGGTTTTGGGGCCCCTTCCTGCCGTTGAGAGGACATGACAGGGTGGAGGGGGCCTGCAGTGAGGGAGACCTGGGGAAGCACACACATTCACCAGAAAGCAAGATTCAAGGATGACAGTAACACATGAGAAGAAAAACACGATACAAAATGTGATGAAAGAGAGAAGGCTGCTTTTGTGCCCCTGCAGAGAAATGGTCCCATGAAAGGCAGTGATTCACTGACCCACAATGGACAATGACACAGCAGAACTGGTGTTTCCATACCTTTCTTTTGAACCGAGTAATTTCAAATTCAGATTGATGGAAGATTTTTCCTCTCTGTGCTTTTCAGAGGGTCAGTGATTGGCTTGTAAATAAAAAACAAATATAATTTCAGGTCTAATTGGAGTTTTATCTTTATTTCAAGATCTTCAGAGAAACTTCTCAATTATAAGAGGCAGCGTTTTATTTTTTAAAATAATGTTATTCTCATTTGAAACTAGAGATTTGCCATTGATTTTATGACTGGTTTGACAAATATTTGTAATTTTTTCGTTAAGTTGCCATTGCCTATTTTAATTTGGCCTTGACAAGGTCCTTTAAATTATGCTGGTCTTTGTAGGGAAAAAAAAATTCAGATGCTATAAATGAAAAGAGTGATACATTGATTGCATAAAAGATTTAGATGATAAAAAGGCAAATAAACAATTTGAAAAAGTATTAGCAGTACCTAAAAAAAAACCCAAAGGGCTGAATTCTTTAATTAAAACAAAACAAAACAGGAAACAATGATTTACAAGCCAGTAAAAACGAAACAAAGCAATTTAATAGAAAAATGGGTACAGGGAAGAACAGAAGTTAATAGAGAAGGACTCACTATATGCTTAACTTATGAAAAATGCTTGATCTTAATAATTAAGAAATATTATTTTTTGCATATGAGTTTGACAAGACTGATAAAAATTTAAGTTTGTTAGTCTCAGGTGCTACTTAAAGTGTTATTAGAGTGAATAATGACTGGTTTGGCTTTTACTGAGGGCATTTTGGTTATATCTACCCAATAAAAATCTAAATTAAAAATCATATGTACTTTGAGTCAATGATCTTGTTTAGCAATGCTACCTCATAGATAGACTTACAAAAGTCAGCCAATCGTACAGAAAACTCATGATAGCACTGGCCCCAAACAGTAAACTTTGCAAATTCCGTAACTGCATGATTGGTCAAGTAACTTAAATTCTACAGTAGATTATTATATAGTCTTTAAAAACAATGAAGCTGATCTATAAATGCTGATATGAAAAATTATTTCCAAAAAAATTTGTTATATTTATTTATGTCTTTAAAAAAATGAATTAAGAAAACCGTTCGAATAATTTATCTTTTGGGAGAGTGGTTGTATTCTTCCTGTACTTTTTGAATTTCCTAACCATACATATAGTTACTTATTTATAGTATCAAAAGTAACTATGTGAGTCTTGGCTCTGTTTTCTTTATACTTGTTTGTCTTAAAAATGGCTATCTTATATTATTAAAAAAATTTAAAAAAATCCCAATTAACTATATATTTACTCTTCTTAATGGTATCAAGTTATTGTTTAATCTGAGGTATATTTTCTATTTTGCACATTTATATTCAGCCAGAATTAATTATGGACTCCCCCCCCCACCCCCGTACTCCAAGAAATGATTCATTTGTTACAGAGAATGAACAGGTGACTTAAGTTTTATGGTCTTCTGTGTGTTTGTGACCCTTATTTCTGGTTTAATTACTACCCTTTGAGCCAAAGGGTGCCCTCCTGTGGGCGTTTTCTCTGTTAACAGGGTGGATGGTATTGGATATCAGCACTTTATCAGAGAACTTTCCATAATGATGCACTTTCTGGCACAAGAAATACTTCCTCATGACCCATCTCCAAGAGGGTGATTTCTTTTCTTCTTTAATTGCACCAGGGATGGAAACATTCTTTCCCATCTGGGTTTTGTCTTTATGGTTTCAGGAGACATAACACTCACCTGGGCACACATTGTCTCGACCTTACCGGGAAGGGCTGGGACAGGAGGATAGGCCTGGCAGCTCAAAGACCAAGGCAGTAAAGTGACAGGAAGTTCACTTTAGTTCAAAGCATCATGACTCAAGAGTCTGAAAGAACAAGACATGCTTTTTAGTGTTGACAGCGTCCTTAACCTAACCTGCAGATTTTTAGGTTTTTGTTTGTGCGGTATTGAATGCCTTGCTTGTTCTGTGTCTGGCTGTAAACTTTTGTATTTGTAAAGTGAGTGGAAGCCAATAGAAGAACATTGTCCACCAAAAAACAAGTGAAGAATGATGACAATAAAAATAATCTTGTGATAACTGAGGGTTTTCTATTAATTAATTTTTCACTGGGCTATACCTTAGGTATTTCTTTCTCAAATAATTAAATTCTGTGTATAGATGACAGTTCCTTTTCTTTTGACTTTGAAAATTCAGAGTTATACAAATTATTTCAACCCCTATGGGTAGCTCTTTTGCAGTCTGTGTCAAGATATTTGACCCCAATAACCTGACTTTTCAGCATTTGTTCCAGTCTGAAGAAAGTAATTTAAAAGAAAAATTATTTATACACAAAAAGTTAATTGATAGAAAAATGTGAATTATGATATATTCATTTGTAAGAATGTTAGATGACCAGTAAGATGATGGTTATGAACCTTGTGTGGAATCATTAGAGAATATTCATAAAATGAAGGTAAGTGGCTGCCACCACCAACTTTGGGAAAATATCTACTTGGATGGAAAAGTCAGGAATGTTAAAAAAATTAGAAAAATAAACTAGTGAATTTGTTGGAGTGTGAGAAATATGGACGAAGTTGTTTTTTTCATGTCTTTAATGTCATAAAGTCTGCAATAAATAAATATGTGGAGAAACAGGGAAGGAGCTGAAGCCAGGTCTGGTGGGAGAAGGACCGGGAGCTGACAGTCGTGGATCTGGATACGGTGACAAGGGAACTGGGGCCGTCTCTGTGGGGCCTCGTCTCAAATGATTGTTCTCAGGGACACACAGTAGGAATGACAATGACCTCCTTTAAAGGAAGCCTGGTCTGGCCTGTAAACCCTCCCTCAGGAGATGGAGATATTGTAATGCTTTTCGATTCATTCAAACACTAATTTTTTTGGACAACTTTCCAGGTCCTCTCCCTGGCTGAATTCTTCTGGCTGTGTATTCTGTTCATGATTCTGATAGTACATCGTTTTCAAGAACCTCCCAGACATAGAGACAATTATGAGTTTTACTTTTATTACACTTTTTGAATTACAAACATCTGAAGAAGAAAATGCAGCATTCTTTTTTTGTTGTTGTCCTTTATAAATTCTGAATCCTGAGTGAAATGAATGGATAGAGTTCTGTTGTAATATCATAATCTCTGTTTCTGGGGTATGTGCCAGTAAGCATCAATTTAGATCTTTTTCTCTTAAGAATGATATTCACACATGTTTGCTCTATCTAGCAGATAGATTTATTCCTTGAACTAAACTGCCTTAATTTGGGAATAGGTATATAAGTCATTATAAATATAGAAAGAATAGAGGAAGAGGTAAAAGGGGGCAGATGCATTTCAGTTTTTCAACATGATAGTGGTGATGGTGATGGGATATTGAGGATGGCAACGATGGTGATGATGGTGGTGATGGTAGTGATGATGGTGAGGATGGTGAGGATTGTGAGGATTGTGATGATAATGACAATGGTGATGATGGTGATGACAATGATAGTGATGATGATGGTGGTGATGGGATGGTGATGATGGTGAGGATTGTGATGGTGATGATGATGGTGGTGATGATAGTGATGATGATGATGGAGATGATGGTGATGATGATAATAGTGATGATGATGATGGGATGATGATGATGATGGTGGTGGTGATGATGGTGATGGTGATGATGGTGATGGTGATGATGGTGATGAATCTTTTGAGTGCCTTCGTGTCCCAGGCCTTGCTGAGGATGAAGTTGTGGACAAGGTATTTCCCCTGCCCTTCCAGGACTTACTGTAGGGCCAGACTATTGTGATCAGTGGGACACTGGCATGATGGGACTCTGTAGAGCGTACATGTGAGCACAGAGGAGAGGTGGCCGCTCCATTCTAGGGAAAGGCTTCTGAGGAGTTAGCAAATGTGAAACTTTTTCAGATAAAAGAGTTCGAGGGAGGAAAGATCTGGGCAGGGCAGACAGCGTGGGGAAGATTGAAACTAAAAGGAGTTCATTATGACTAAGAAGCAGAGATGTGGCTGGAGGAACAAGTAGGTTCAGATCAGGAAAGGCTTTGAAGGATGTTGAGGACGGTGACTTCCCCAAGGGCACCGAGCAGCCACCAAACGGTTTCAGGAAGGTCCTCCTGGGAGGAGTACGTGGGGCAGGGCTCTAGGTGCAGGCAGAGGTGCATTTGAGATGGGGGGCTGGACACCGGGGAACACAGGGTGAGTCATGGGGCACTGCGGCACCAGGCCTGGCCTCAGTGGGAGGAAGAGGACAGGTCCTTAGAGGTGAAGGGGGGACCACAGTGGGATGGGTGCTGTGAGGAGAGGGGGCCTCCCGCTGGGACACCTGGGCGGAGGGGCACCCTTCGGAATTGACGAGGCACAGGAGGGGCTCGGGGGCTGTACCCCGCGTGGCCGGGAGGACCCCTGAAGGGGAGAAGCTCCTGGGACCAGGCCTCGTGAGGACCACACGGGGGGCAGGCCACAGGGACAGGAGGAGGCCGTGGAGCCGTGTGGGGAGCACTCAGCGCGGCCACGGCGAGCAGTCACAGGTGCTGTTGCCACGTGGGCGGGGGGAGGGCTGACATGTCCTGCTGGGGGCGTTGGTGCCATCGCCCAGGGCGGCTCGGTGGGCGGGGACATGGAAGGCAGGCCGCAGTGACACGAAGAGCGATGTGGGATTTGCAGTGAGAAACTGCAAACTGCAAGGCCTGAGTAAATAATTTCTTCTCAGTTATATCAACTGTCAGTCTTTATTTTATTTTGTTTTTTTGGTCTCACCGGGCAGCTTGTGGGATCCTAGCTCCCCGACCAGGGATCTAACCCACATTTTATTTTGTTTTTTTGGTCTCACCGGGCAGCTTGTGGGATCCTAGCTCCCCGACCAGGGATCTAACCCACACTCCCTGCAATGGAAGCACGGAGTCTTAACCACCGGACCGCCAGGGAAGCCCTCAACTGTCAGTCTTGATCTAAATACGCATTCTGAAAGTGGACAGGGGTATTTCGGAAAAGTCTTTTTTAAAAAACAGCGTGTCATTTATATACTTTAAAAATGCAAGGGGACAAAGCTCCTTTCACAAGGTTGTGTGCATGCGTATTTGAGGACCTGTAGCAAACGCACTGGGTGCTGGCTTGCGTCAAGGGCTGGGCAGGAAGGGGGGAGGCAGAGGGGAAAATGGAGGTGAAAAGAGACAACAAACAGAAGGGCCTTGCATGGGTCCTGAGGTCAGGGAACAACGTGCAGGAGAAGTAAGGCAGGGCCGCTGCTGGGGGCAAGACAGCAGGCAGGAACGCCGGTGTCACAGGTGGACGACGTGCCATCAAGGACTGAGGGTCAGACCCAGGTCAGCAGCGGCTGATGAAGTGCTTGAGTGATTTCATCATTGATAACAGAGCATCAAGCCTACAGCACTGTGTGTTACAGGGCAGCCCTGACATGTGGGACCAGCAGCCTAGGATGTTCCTTATGCTAAAGGATGATGCCCGTCCTGAAGCATTTACCCAAGCTCTTACTTTTTGTCAGGAATACAGTCCCGACGAAGAAGTGGCCTTGGGGACATCGGAGATGTTTTTTAGACGCTGACGCAGATGAGCGCGTGCAGGGAAGAGAAGCCTTTGCCTCAGTCTCAGAGGGGTCCTGAGCCCAAATCACTGAGGACTACACTTTGAAGCCCCATCTGCCACACCCTGATGTGTGAGCCCAGGCGAGGGGTCTAGCCCCTATTCTATGACACCATTTATAGGACGTGCCCAGGGTTGGCAAACCCATAGGGACAGAAAGAAGGTTAGTGGGTAGGGAGCGCTAATGGGTAAGGGATTCTTTGGGGTTATGACAATGTTCGAAAACTGACTGTGGCGATGGGATGTGAATACACTACCACTGAAGAGCACACTTTAAAAGGATGAACCCACATGGCATGTGCATTCTAGCTCATCATTGGCCAGTGTTTGCGAGTGCATTGATTACACGAGCCCTGCCGGTTCTAGGAGGAACCGTGCACCACGTGTATTTATTTACCTGACTGAATTTTCACCTACGTACAGACTGCCTTGTCACACCTGTATTTGGGGCCGCTGTCTCACCTGTCTACTGTTCGGGCGCACTGTAGGCCTCGTGTCCCGAGAGGGGGGGGACCGCACGGCACCCCGTCGATACACGGACTCGTGGTGAAGCGTTACCTGGAGAGACGCCTCTTGCATGCGCCCTGATACCCGGCCGGGCCCCGGGCGGCCCCGCGGACACTCGACCCAGGTGTCTGACCCTCGGACACTGGACTCGGGCGTTTGGCCCCGTGGACATTGGGATCCGGGCGGCCCGGCCCTGCGGGCACTCGACCCCGGGTGGTCTGGCCCCTCAGGCACTGGACTTGGACGGCCTGGCCCCGCGCGCCGCAGCCTCGCCGCCCAACCCCCGCGCCCCCGACCTGCGCGCGCAGCTCGGGAGGGGGCGCCGCGGCGGGGGCGGGGCGGGCGGTTGGTGCGGCCGGGCCGCAGGGCGGGGCCGCGCCGGGGAGGGGCTGCCGTTGCGGGCGGGCGGCGCAGGCGCGCTGCGGCCGGCGGTTTC
>NW_021147166.1:12909-14817 GCF_002837175.3 Physeter macrocephalus
TTAGAATGTAGGTAGCTTAAACCCTTGTGTCCTTCCTGTTTCCTTAGTGACTTTCCCCCTCTTACTTGCATGAACATTTTTGTTGTGACAGATGTTATACACAAAAGTCTGCAGTGATTTTCCTAAATTATTTCAGTACACATCTCATCCCACAGGTCTGTTCCGACTCTAACCAGGCTTCTGTCCCAGACACTGGGGGCACCTTGAATAAGACAGAGACCCCGTGGGCTGGAGGGAAGCGGCTAACAGGTCGAGGGTGAATGGACCACCTCCATCCCGGTGTGGGGTCTGGTTGACATGCTGCAAAGATGGCTCTCCCTGCTGTGCAGCAGGGAGACTGGACTCCAGGAGGAGAGGTTGGGGGTGGGCAGGAGTGGAGACACAGACCCTGGTCAGAGGCCGCAGCCGCTCTGCTGAGACTGGCCAGGGCCCGCGGTGCTGGATGTAGGGCTGCTGGGCAGAGGAATTGGGGACCACGGTGGGGCGTCTGGCTGGAGCAGCTGGGCGGGTGGCGCCGTTTCCTGAGATGGGAAGACGTGTGGAGAAGCAGGATGGGGTGGGGCGGAATCCACGTTCTGTGTCCGGCAGGCTAGGTTTTCAGTGCCCAGGAGGCGTCCGGTGGAGAAGTTGAGAAGGTAAACGAGTCTGCAAGCAGGTGGTTCCCTTTGTTTTATTTTTCTAATGAGCACAGAGTTCACTGAACACCTGCCCTCCCCTCACCTAGTCTGAGCCGTCAACATTTACCGTGTTTAACACACGTGCACGCGCACAGCACAATTTCAAAGACAATGACAGATGTCATGACCCTTCACCTCTAAATATTTAGGCCTGCGTCTCCCACGTAACGCCAGTGCCGTTTTCACACCTCACGAGGTCGATAGTCATTCTCTTATACCATCTACTACCCAGTCCGTATTCCCATGTCCCCCAGATGTTCTGAAGGTGACTTTTATGGCTGCGTTTTTTTCCAAACCAGCACCCAGCCATGCTTCTGCATTGCATGCAGTGACGTTTTTCTGTCTCTAAGCTATAGCAGTCCTCCCTACCCCAGTTTCTACTATGGCACTGAGATTTTTGAAGAGATCGGGCCAGACAGGTGCCTGTAGAACCCTGGATTTAGATGATTCATTGTATTTATTTATGGTAATTAAATATTTTTATATAATTTTAAACTTGCAGGAAAATTCCAAGATGAGTGCTAAGAGCTCCTTGTGTGCCCACCCAGGTTTACCCAGAACCCCCAGTTGTTCACATTTTGCCCCATTTGTTCTGTCTCACGCAGTCTAAACCATTTGATGGTAAACTGTGGGCACCATATGCCCCTTGATACCCAAACACTTCAGTCTGTGATTTTAAAGAATATTACATTATCATACATAACCAGAATACAATGGCCAAAATCAGGACACTTAACATTGGTGTAATACTCTTATCTAATTCAAATTTTGTCTCTTGTCCCAGTAACATCCTCTACACCACTTTCCCCGGTCCAGCCCCAATCCAGGATCACTGGTGACGCAGTTGTTGTGAGGTGACATTTTGGGGTCGTGACCTTGAACCCTAGCCAGGCTCTGGGGCTGCGGGGCAGTCCCTCACTCCGTGCTTCCCTCTCCTCTGTCCTGTCACCATCACAGTCATTGGGCAGGACGGTGGCGCTGCCCTCCTGCTTTGTCTTCCCTCCTCCACCTGAAGTTGGGCTGGGGGCCGCCCCACACCCACTTGTCCTTGCGCACCAGCCCCAGTTATCGGGTGCAGCTGTACTGTTACTTCTCCATTTCCTGTGCAGTAGGAATTCTGTCCTTCTTATTTTAAATTTATTTTATTGAAGTATAGTTGATTTACAACGTTGTGTTAATTTCTGCTGTAGAGCCAAGTGACTCAGTTGTGTGTGTATATATATATATATAT
>NW_021147166.1:18015-20481 GCF_002837175.3 Physeter macrocephalus
CCTGGGAGAGTGTGGGCCTAGGCCCAGGGTCGGGGAGTTGCAGACCTGGACATGGAAATGGGAGGTGACAATACTTAGTGGGAACCATAAAGAGAATTCAGTTGTGTGTGATTTTGAATTTTGTGTATTTTCTGTTTGAAGGTTTTCATTCTGTACTAGTCCTTCCCCTGGGATGGAACACGGCATAAAACCTGAGTCATCGTTAGCATTTAAATGTAATTGAAGCCTGCACAGCTTGGAAAAAAATTCTCAAGGTATATACTATCTTTTTCAGGCTTTTTCATTTTAAACAGGAGTGAAGTTTTCACACACACGACCCTTTAAACAGTCTGTTAGAAAGAGGAGAGAAGAAATATACACGTAAGGTGCTGTGTGGTCAGTATGTTCTCAGTGTCCCAATTGTCTGCCGCCGCAGACCCTGCGCGCAGAGCTGGATGGGCCCGTCTTGTGTCAACACAGTCGTGGCTCGGGAATCTGGGCAGGGTTCAGCGGGGGCTGGGTGTGGGTGTTCAGGGTCCGAACCCCCCATCTCCACGTGATCCCTCCAGGAGCGTGGTCAGACGTCTCACACGCCGCTCGGGGCTTCCAAGTGCTAGGCCCAGAGCCAGCACGGCGCTCTGTCCACCGAGCCCTGCGGGGAGAGCCCAAGGCACCCGCCACCCTGTCCTGTCCTGTCCGCGCTGCTGCTCACTCCCTCTTTCCGCGCTACCTCTTGTACAAATCCTTGTCCTCAGCAGTTGACAAATTCACAGATTTGGTTTGCTAGCTGTGTTTTTCTACTGAAGGTTGGATACATAACTGTTACAGTTTTCTTCAAGAATCCCTTTGAATCCTCTCAGCGCACTTTAGGAAACGCCTTCAGTTTTTGTAGGTGGAGAATTGTTGCGATTCACCGTGTCCGGGTTTCCTCCGTGCGGGTGGTGCCCCTTCTCGTGCGCTCTCGTGGCTGGCGGGTGCCGGTCGTGGGCCTGGACCGCGGCCCTGGCTGATGCCTGGTGTGGTTTGGTTGCATTTCCCTGTTAGGTATGGACGAGAAGGGTGACCCGAGTGGTGAGGACGCACCCAAGGCCATCAAGCCCACCAGTAAAGAGTTCAGGAAGACGCGGGGGTTGCGGAGGACCACCATCGCCAAGCGCGGGGGCGCCGGGGACGTGGAGGTGGATGCCCTGGAGCCGCAGCCCCGGCAGCAGCAGAGCCCGTCGCTGCGTCGCAGCGGAAGGCAGCCGAAGCGGACTGAGCGGGTGGAGGAGTCCCTGACCACGGTACGGCGCCGGGGCCGGAGGGGCACCCCCCTGTCCCTAGAGGACTCGGCGGAGCCGGCGTCCTGTCCAGTGACAGATGCGGAGAGCGCCTCCGAGGGGAGCGTGGAAACCACCTCGGACGGGAAGAGCGGTCCCAGGTCTGGCTCCACGGGTGCTAGGGAACGAACGGCCTCCTCGGCAAAGGCCAGAGGGCGTGGTGACGAGGATGACACCTCCGATAGCGACAGTGACGGGTCAGCGGTAGAGGTGAGTGTGGAGCCGTCATCTGCCGTTGGCAGAAGCCTCAAGACGGAAGCGTTTGTCTTCTTAGATAAGTGAGCTTTTCCCAGGAGTGGCATTGTGCGCGGGGCTGGGCTCTGCCAGCTCCCAGGTTCATGCACCTGCTCGAGGCTGGCAGGCCTATCTATTCTTTCTCTATGTTTGGTAATCATATCTGTCTCCTATGCTGTTATTATTGACTTCACATTTTCCATAAGTGGGCTCACTTTTTTAAGTCTTCCCTTAAGTTTTCTCATGAATGGATCCTGAGTTTGAAGTGCATATGTGAGCAGACAAAATTATTTTTGAGTCACGGGGGCACGTGGGCACCTATATTACCCGTCACTGCCTTGACAGAACCAGTGGTCTTGTCCCTGCCTCGCAGCAAGGTGCCGAGGCCAGCGGTGGTGGCCGCACGGCTCCCCAGGGTGACAAGACAGCTGCGGCCGGCACGCCCTCTGTGATGGTGTTCTCCCACTCACCAGTGCTTGTGCCGCTCTATTTTCTCCTTTCCCAGCTCTGGTCACTTGTGTCCCCTGCCCAAGGGCCATGATTCTTTGTCATGGTTTCCGTGCATCTTGGGAGCTGTCTCAGGCTCTCATGATTGTCCTACTCAGAGCATGTTTTCACCCCAGGCCTTCCTTGAATTGGGGCCCATGCCGCTCCCACAGCCCGTTCTCTAGCCAGTGTTGGGCATGTAGATGGCTTTGCGGTGGCCGTGTCATAGCTCCCCGCCATCTCCCCCTTGCGCTGAGGTAGCCTCGCGGGCTGGACCGTTTCAATTTTACCTGTCGTGGGGGTATGAGGAGGCACCGAGTGGAAGTATGATAACTGGTAAGGAAGAAGAATTAATGGAAATGTAAGTCAGTAGGAAACGTCATGTTATTGCTGATGGTGTTGGGCATGCAGATGGCTTTGCGGTGGCCGTGTCATAGCTCCCCGCCAT
>NW_021147168.1:0-332 GCF_002837175.3 Physeter macrocephalus
TGAAGCCTGGCCCAGTGGGTACCGAGGGATGACTGTATGAACTCTCAAATGAACGAAGGAATTCGATCTGCCTGACCATGAATTTAGCGATGGTTTCTTAGATTTGACAGTAAAGCATAAGAAATGAAAGGAAAAAAGAGATAAATTGGATTTCCTCAAATTTACAAACATTTGTGCATCAAAAGAGGCTATCCAGAAAGTAAAGACAGCCACAGAATGGAAGGCAATATTGGCACATTATGTATCTGATAAGACTCTTTACCTAGAATATACCCAGGACTTTTACAACTCAGCCACAAAAAGACAAACAATAACATTTTTGAAACAGACGA
>NW_021147168.1:1819-15151 GCF_002837175.3 Physeter macrocephalus
CAATGAGAAGCCTGCACACGGCAATGAAGAGTAGCCCCCGCTCTCCGCAACTACAGAAAGCCTGCACACGGCAACAAAGACCCGACACAGCCAAAAAATAAAAAATAAAATAATTCTTTTTAAAAAGGTTTAAAAAATAGTTTAAATGGTAAATGTTATGTGTTTTTAATCACAATGGAAAAAGTGAATGAAATAATGGTCAATGTTACAATGTGGATAAACATTGAAAACATCCTAAGTGAAAGAAGACATACAGAAAAACCACCCAGATCATGCTCATCTTGTACACTTTAAATCCAGCAAGGTTTTTAAAGCGAGGAAAAGCCCCAGTGATGGTTCCAAGAAAGGAAAAGTGGATTCGAATGGAAAAATACATTTCCACAAAGCTGGGGCCGCTGGTGAAAGTTGAAGCAGGTCTGTGGATAGGATTATAATGTGGAAACCATCATTATTCCTCATTTTGGGGTTATGCGCTGGTTCCCTGGGAGAGTGGCCCTTCCACTCTCACAGGGTAAAACAAACTGGAGTATTCTGTGAATGTGGAAAGCTTTATACTGCTATTTAAAGTTTTTTATACACTTGAAATTTACTAGAAAATAAAGCACTTATCAAAACAACCATGTCATACCACGCCAGAAATACAGACATCAAACTCTGTTATAGAGGCCAAGCCCTACCCAGATCCAGTCCCCCCCCAGTGGTGACGCTAATCACCCTTCTAGGGGTCCACGTACTACAAGAGGCACCATGGGAAGCTTACACTGGGAGCCACTGTGTCTCGGGTGCTGTGGATGGCCTGGATGTGGCTGAAACCTTGGGAGTTCTGAATTCTAGTTTTCCACATTCAACCACCAAAAAACTCTTACAGCTAAAAAATGAATTCAGTAAAGCTGCAGCATACAAAAAAAAACATCAATGCACAAAAATCATTTGCGATTCGATACACCGATAATGAACCATCAGAAAAAGAATTAAAACAAAAATCCCACTCACAATTGCATCCAAAAAGATAACGAGGAGTAAATTTAACCAAGGACGTGAAGGACCTGCACACTGAAAACTGGAAGACACTGATAAAGGAAACTGAACGGACAAAAATAAATGGAAAGGTACCCCGTGCTCATGGGTAAAAAGAATACCGTGAAGATATGCATTCTAAGGTGGGACTTCCCTGGCCGTCCAGCTGTTGGGACTCTGCACTCCCGCTGCAGGGGACGCGGGTTCCATCCCTGGTTGGGGAACTAAGATCCCGCATCCTGCATGCCAATTTTTTTTTAATTAAAAAAATATGCATTCTAGCCAAATTAATGTACACATTCAATGCAATCCCTACCAAAGGTCCAATGTCATTTTCCATAGAAACAGAACAAACAATCTTCAGTTGTGTGTGGAACCACAAAGGACCCAGAAGAGCCAAAGCGACCCTGAGGCAGGAGAACGGGCTGGAGGCATCTCACTCCCCCACAGTTCATTATGAAGCTAGTCCCAAAAAAGTGTGGTATTGGCACAAAAACAGGCACACAGACCAGGGGAACAGAGCAGAGAGCCCAGGAATCAACCTACACGTATGTGATCAGTTAATTCACAAGAAAGGAGCCAAGAACATACACCAGGGAAAGGACAGGCCCCTCAATAAACGGTGCTGGGATAACCAGATGCCACACGCCAAAGAACAACACTGAACTGTCTACACCCCACACAAAAGCGGCCAAAAACCCAGTTTTCCACAACAAGCCCTTCCTCTCCTGGGTCCTCTGAAGGCAGACACCCGCAGCGGTCAGCCATGCACAGGAACCTTCTCCCCACTTTTCCTCACCCTCTCCCTCAGCGGCATCACCTCCCGGCAGGTCCTGAGGAGACCAGGCTCATGGTAGCATGAACTGGTGCCCCCGGTGTCCCAAAGCTGAAGCCCCAGCGGGTCCTGAGGAGACCCGGCTTCCGTTAGTGTGGACTTGACCCCGGGTTGTCCCGGAGCCCGGCCATCAGCGTGGACTCAGCCCCGCGTGTTCCAGAAGCCAAAGCCCCAGCAGCTCCCGAGGAGACAGGGCTCCTCCCAGCATGAACATGAACAGCATGATCTGAACAGACATCCCGCCAAAAAAGATACAGAGAGTAAAAGTCGTACAGAAACAAGCTCAACATCATATATCATTAGGGAATTCCAAATTAAAATCATGAGATATCACAGCACACCTATTAGGATTGCTAAGCTCCAAAAATATGACAATACCAATTGCTAGAGGGTGAGGAACAAAAGAAACTCTTCCTCATAGCTGGGGGGGTGCATGTGCAGCCACTTTGTAAGACAATTTGACAGTTTTTTTCCAAAGCTAAACAAGTATCACGTTGGGATCCAACAGTCATACTTCCAGTATTTAGGCAACTGCTTTGAAAATCTATGTCCAAATGCAAACAAGGATGCAGTTATGCACAGCAGCACTTCCATAATGGCTAAAGCTTGAAATCAGGATATCCTTCAAAAGATGAATGCATAAGCAAATTGGGGTACATCCATGTCAAGGCGAGTAGAATATGCCACCCCAAAATATGTCTCTCTGGCATAAGGATTATTGCTCTGCTTTAAAAAAAAATCGGGCTTCCCTGGTGGCTCAGTGGGTAAGAGTCCACCTCCCGATTCAGGGGACACAGGTTCGAGCCCTGGTCCGGGAAGATCTCACATGCCGCAGAGAAACTAAGCCCGTGTGCCACAACTACTGAAGCCTGCACGCCTAGAGCCTGTGCTCCGTGACAAGAAAAGCCACCACAATGAGAAGCCCGCGCACCGCGATGAAGAGTAGCACCTGCTCGCCACACCCAGAGAAAAGCCTGCACGCAGCAACGAAGACCCAATGCAGCCAAAAATAAAATAATAAATTTATTTTTTAAAAAATCTCAGAAAACTGAGATTGCCTTTTTATGAAGGACATTTACAATAGAGAAATCTCCATTTATAAGGGTATGTCCCTCTTTGCACCAAAAATAGAAGGATAATTAAATCTTAAGTAACTCTTTTCAATGGGGAAGTCCTGACTTAAATGTGCAAACAGCCATACCCTTGTTTACTGTGCTTTGCATGATAACCTGCCATAACTGGCCTTCCCCCCTTCCCCAGCATCTTTCTTCTGTTTTTAGCTGAAGACAGTATTGTAGGGGATGCTTTTGGTCATTTCAGGGAGTGACTCAGTTTTCCGTGGTATCCCCCTTGTATTCGGAAGGTATACATGTTATTAAACTTCTGCTTTTCTCCTGGTAATCTGTCTTTTATTACAGGGGCAGGGGGGGCCTCAACCAAGAACCTAGAAAAGTAGAGGGAAGATTGTTTTTCCTCCCATACACATGCAGTGGAATACTACTCCGCAGAAAGGAATGCACCATCAACCTATGGAAAGACATGGATAAATCTTCAGTATATACTGCTAAGTGAAAGAATCAAGTCTGAGCAGGCTGCACACAGTATGACCCTATTGATGACATTCTGGGAAAGGCAAAGCTACATAGATGATAAGCAGATCATGGGGTGGGGGGTTTGAAGTATTCCATGTGATGCTCTAAGATGGATACCTGTCACTATGCATTTGTCTAAGCCCATAGATGTGCATAGCCCAAGGGGCCAATCATAACCTATTCAAATTTAGTTATTTAGGATGTAGGAGTGTTGCAGGATGGAATACATAATGTGACAGAATCTAACTGTATTAGAAATATATGGAAACAACTCACTGTAGGGGATGGGGTAAAAGCTGCTGACTTAAGTTACCTTTGGAAATGAATGGAATCTGTAAGCTAAATGGCCCGTATATAAACAGTGGGCTTTATTTTGCGAAGTTCTTTCCAGGGTGTAGTAGCTAACAATTCTGAAACCTCTGCACATGTAACGTAGAAAGGAGCAATGCATAGGTAAATGGCAGATGGTGGGAGCCAGGCTCCTTGCTGTGGGGGTGCGAAGTTACAGGTACGCAAGGGGAGAGCCTCTGCCCTCGTAATCCTGGATCTGGGCTTCCTGGGAGGAAGCTGACTGGCCGGGGGGAACACACAGATCTTTACGCTGGGAAGTCCCTGCAGACATAGGAACTTCACACCCCATCTTTCCACCCATACCTGCTGGAAACACTCAGCCCTCCATAATCAGTCAATTGCAGCGTTTAAGACATTCTCACCCCTAAGCAGATAAAGGAGCGTGAGGGTCTTGCTTATCCCCAAGCTGTCCCAGAATCTAGGCCCTGGGGGTGGAGCCAGGTCGGGGGTTCCTGGGCCTCTGAATCCAGGCCCTGGGGGTGGAGCCAGGTTGGGGGTTCCTGGGCCTCTGACCAGCAGGTGAGAGGAAGGAGGAAGACCAGTCCTGAGGACAGAGGTGCCCTGAAGTCTGTGAGCCCAGGAGCCCCGATGGGACTCATTCCCAGTGAGGACATGGGCGGGGCCTGCAGTGGTTCTGTGTTCGCCCTGGGCCCTTTGATGAAGCCATGGCAGCACTTTGCCCAGACGTCTCCTGGCGGTGTCTCAAACTCTGACACAGTGGTTTTACAAAGGAACAAGAGAATGGAGATGAGCCCCTGACGGCCACTCCTTTCTGGCTCTGAGTTGCTTCCTACAGGACCGCAGTCACCTGCATGGGTCTGCTGTGACCCATCTGCCCCCACTTTGCCTTTCCTCTCCCTCCCCGCGATGATTCCAGTGACATTTCCAGCCCGGACCCCTCTCCCAGGCCAGACGCCTCCGTCCAGTCACTGCACACCCATCTCACCTTAGGGGCTAGCAGGGCCTCAGAGGACTGGGATCCTGCAGCTCCCCACACCCAGGAGCAGCCCCACCTTCCCAGGTTGCTGTGCCCAGGCTCCAGGTGTAACCGTGCAGGACCCTGGGGGGCCTTCCCTGGACAGTCCCCTCCCCCACATCCTCTGCTGTAGCTCCTCTCTGAAGTACCTGGAGAACAGTGTCTGATGCATGCTTCCTGCACTACCAAGTGGAAGAAATTAACTACTTGATGATCATGAACAGGTAGCCCCGGAGCTTCTGGTGCCTACAAATTTATATCGTTATCCGCCCGTTACCTCACCATCAACCAGAGAATTGTGCACCAGCTGATCACATACCCTGCGATGCCTCTCCTTCACTTGGCCTTTAAAATTGCTTTGCTGAAATGCCTCAGGGAGTTCGGGGTTTTAGAGCACAGGCCACCTGGCCTCCTTGTATTGGCACTTTGACAATTAAGGCTGCACCTTCCTCCACCACAGCCGGTGTCAGTAGACTGGCTCTGCTGTACTCGGGTGAGCGGACCCACGTTCGGTTCGGTAACACTGGGGCCCCCCAGGCTCCCACTCGCCTTGTGCCCCAGTGACTGTCAGCTCCTCCTCCACAGTCTTGTTGCAGCAAAAACAGAAATGAAGTTTCCCTGCCCTGAGAACAAGGGAAACAAGGGGACAGCGAACAGCCTAGAGAAGAAATGTAACCTGGCCTGAAAGAGCTCATCACTCCTTGTTTCACTTTGTCACTCATTTGTAGTAACTAGATTTGTACTTTACAAAGCTAACCTCACTCCCTGTCACTATGGAATTTACCTTCGGCACCCATCACCCCTAACTGTGTGTGTTACAGCCCCTGCCTCTCACTCCCTACCCTTATTATGTAACGCACTTAGATTCTATACGCCCCTCATAACAAATCACCCCCTAGTTTTTCATTTCAGAAACAAGGTCACCGGCCGATAAACCAGAGGCAAACGGACGCAATTACCAGTCTGCTGGACCCCAATTACCAGGCGACCTGATGCCAGCTATGACTGTTTTGAAATAATGCAAAGGAAAGGAGGAATGCAAGACCTTCACTACTTTGATCCTTATCCTATACCCCGGACTGCGGGAGACCCACATATAAAATCTTCCCTGATTCTCAAAGAGGGGTGCCCAGTTCTTGAGGTGCTACCCGGCTGTGTCTTCCCTGCTGCCTGGCAGAAAAATGAAGCCATCTTTCTCTTCCTCCAAAACCCCTGTCTCCGTATTTCTGTTCGGCCTCGGTGCACAGGGAAGCCGATACTTCGACAACAGTTTGTGGCCAGTTCCCACACTAATTCCCCTCTACGCCCACAGCCCTGGCCCAAGCCCGATCTTGTGCCTGGTTCCTCCATCAGGCCTGACAAACCTCCCTGCCCCACGGTGCGTCTCACAGCCCACCCCAACGTGGTCTTTCTGAAGCATAAACAAGACTGTGACTCTCTCCCACCTGTAATGCCCCAACGTTTCCCCACTTTCGCTAGGGTATCTGCCGGGAGAGACATCTACCAAGGCCCTGAGAGTCCCCGGCATCCCCACTAGGCTGCTGGCTCCTGGGTTCCCAGACACTGAGCACCTCAGCAGGCCAGGTGACACAGCAGGAAACCCCAGAACTGCTCACCTCAGGAGGGGGCTGGCACTGCCACTGCCTGATCAAAGAGAGCAGAGAAGGGTTCCCCAGCTGGGACACAAACTCTGCACGAGTGGCCTCTCCTTGAGCCATTACATCACCTCGTATGACTTGAGGGAAGGAAGGACCGAGGCACACTTGGTTCCTAAGGAGGATGGTATAGGCTCAGTCATGTCTCCCCAAATCCACATGCTGAATCCCTAACCCCCAGGACCCCAAGATGTGTCTGTATTTGGAGATGGGATTTTTAAAGAGATAATCAAAGTAAAAAATGAGGTCACTAGGGTGGATCCTAATCCAATAGGATTGTTGTCCTACAAGAAGAGATTAGGACAAAGATAGGCACAGGTGGAGACCATGTGAGGACCTGGGGAGAAAACGGCTGTCTAAGCACCAAGGAGAGAGGCCTCAGCAGAAGCCAGCGTGCAGACACCTTGATCTCAGACAGCATCCAGGACTAGGAGATAGGCCTGTTATTCAAACTGCCCAGTCTGTGGTATTTGTCATGGCGGTCCCGAGCAGACTCACAGGGCAACTCAGGGCTCAGACTGGACAGAGCCCACTCTCCATCCCCCTGTACGTGAGTTACAGGAGCCCCAGGCACTGAGGAGGGGGTCCCTGAGGGGAGGCACAAGATAGAAGATGCTAGGCATTAACACGACTGCATTCACGTTAAATGTGCCTGAAGTCCATTCACGCGAGATGGTTTTCTCCTGCATGTACATCGGCACCTTCAGCCTGAACTGCAGACCTTTGGTTTCACCACCTCCACTGAGAGCATTAGCTTCACCTGCTGTGGACCATCTCCTACAGGATTTCCAGAACCACAGAGCATCGAAGCTTCACAAAACCCAGAATCTGTGCGCTAGTGTCTGGGCGACCCTCACAGCAGAGCCGCACAGCTGCCCATCAGAACCCATTTCCCTTTTTCCTGTGCACAGCTACCCTGCACCTCCCAGCCTTCCCACCCCTTACAGCTGGGGCGCAGTGCCTCGTGTTACCAAGGGGAAGGGGTGGAGGTGGTGAGGGCCTTGGCCAGCCTGCATCATAAGACGGAGAGCACGATGCCCCCCTGGTCACCCCACCCTGCTGGTTGAAGCCCTCACCTGGAAGCAGGGAGGAGAAACAAGGGGGGCAGAGCCTAGCACCTGACACCCACCTGCCCTGGACTCCCACAGGAAAGGGACAGAGACATCTTGAGCTTCAGCCCAGTTTTGGGAGACACTGTTCCAGCAACAAACTCACAAAAGCGGCCAAAAACCCAGTTTTCCACAACAAGCCCTTCCTCTCCTGGGTCCTCTGAAGGCAGACACCCGCAGCGGTCAGCCATGCACAGGAACCTTCTCCCCACTTTTCCTCACCCTCTCCCTCAGCGGCATCACCTCCCGGCAGGTCCTGAGGAGACCAGGCTCATGGTAGCATGAACTGGACCCCCCGGTGTCCCAAAGCTGAAGCCCCAGCGGGTCCTGAGGAGACCCGGCTTCCGTTAGTGTGGACTTGACCCCGGGTTGTCCCGGAGCCCGGCCATCAGCGTGGACTCAGCCCCGCGTGTTCCAGAAGCCAAAGCCCCAGCAGGTCCCGAGGAGACAGGGCTCCTCCCAGCATGAACATGAACAGCATGATCTGAACAGACATCCCGCGAAAAAAGATACAGAGAGTAAAAGTCATACAGAAACAAGCTCAACATCATATACCATTAGGGAATTCCAAATTAAAATCATGAGATATCACAGCACAACTATTACGACTGCTAAGCTCCAAAATATAACAATACCAATTGCTAGAGGGTGAGGAACAAAAGGAACTCACCCTCATAGCTGGGAGGATGCATGTGCAGCTACTTTGTAAGACAATTTGGCAGTGTTTTCCAAAGCTAAACAAGTCTCCCGTCGGGTTCCAACAATCATACTTTCAGTATTTAGGCAACTGCTTTGAAAATCTATGTCCAAGTGCAAACAAGGATGCAATTATGCACAGCAGCACTTCCATAATGGCTAAAAACTTGAAATCAGGATATCCTTCAAAAGATGAATGCATAAGCAAATTGGGGTACATCCATGTCAAGGCGAGTAGAATATGCCACCCCAAAATATGTCTCTCTGGCATAAGGATTATTGGTCTGCTTTAAAAAAAATAGGGCTTCCCTGGTGGCTCAGTGGGTGAGAGTCCACCTGCCGATTCAGGGGACACAGGTTCGAGCCCTGGTCCGGGAAGATCTCACATGCCGCAGAGCAACTAAGCCTGTGCGCCACAACTACTGAGCCTGCGCTCTAGAGCCCGCGAGCCACAACTACTGAGCCCGTGTGCCACAACTACTGAAGCCTGCACGCCTAGAGCCTGTGCTCCGTGACAAGAAAAGCCACCACAATGAGAAGCCCGCGCACCGCGATGAATAGTAGCCCCTGCTCGCCACACCCAGAGAAAAGCCTGCACGCAGCAATGAAGACCCAATGCAGCCAAAAATAAAATAATAAATTTATTTTTTAAAAAATCTCAGAAAACTGAGATTGCCTTTTTATGAAGGACATTTACAATAGAGAAATCTCCATTTATAAGGGTATGTCCCTCTTTGCACCAAAAATAGAAGGATAATTAAATCTTAAGTAACTCTTTTCAATGGGGAAGTCCTGACTTAAATGTGCAAACAGCCATACCCTTGTTTACTGTGCTTTGCATGATAACCTGCCATAACTGGCCTTCCCCCCTTCCCCAGCATCTTTCTTCTGTTTTTAGCTGAAGACAGTATTGTAGGGGATGCTTTTGGTCATTTCAGGGAGTGACTCAGTTTTCCGTGGTATCCCCCTTGTATTCGGAAGGTATACATGTTATTAAACTTCTGCTTTTCTCCTGGTAATCTGTCTTTTATTACAGGGGCAGGGGGGGCCTCAACCAAGAACCTAGAAAAGTAGAGGGAAGATTGTTTTTCCTCCCATACACATGCAGTGGAATACTACTCCGCAGAAAGGAATGCACCATCAACCTATGGAAAGACATGGATAAATCTTCAGTATATACTGCTAAGTGAAAGAATCAAGTCTGAGCAGGCTGCACACAGTATGACCCTATTGATGACATTCTGGGAAAGGCAAAGCTACATAGATGATAAGCAGATCATGGGGTGGGGGGTTTGAAGTATTCCATGTGATGCTCTAAGATGGATACCTGTCACTATGCATTTGTCTAAGCCCATAGATGTGCATAGCCCAAGGGGCCAATCATAACCTATTCAAATTTAGTTATTTAGGATGTAGGAGTGTTGCAGGATGGAATACATAATGTGACAGAATCTAACTGTATTAGAAATATATGGAAACAACTCACTGTAGGGGATGGGGTAAAAGCTGCTGACTTAAGTTACCTTTGGAAATGAATGGAATCTGTAAGCTAAATGGCCCGTATATAAACAGTGGGCTTTATTTTGCGAAGTTCTTTCCAGGGTGTAGTAGCTAACAATTCTGAAACCTCTGCACATGTAACGTAGAAAGGAGCAATGCATAGATAAATGGCAGATGGTGGGAGCCAGGCTCCTTGCTGTGGGAGTGTGAAGTTACAGGTACGCAAGGGGAGAGCCTCTGCCCTCGTAATCCTGGATCTGGGCTTCCTGGGAGGAAGCTGACTGGCCGGGGGGAACACACAGATCTTTACGCTGGGAAGTCCCTGCAGACATAGGAACTTCACACCCCATCTTTCCACCCATACCTGCTGGAAACACTCAGTCCTCCATAATCAGTCAGTTGCAGCGTTTAAGACATTCTCACCCCTAAGAGATAAAGGAGCGTGAGGGTCTTGCTTACCCCTAAGCTGTCCCAGAATCTAGGCCCTGGGTGGAGCCATGTTGGGGGTTCCTGGGCCTCTGAATCCAGGCCCTGGGGGTGGAGCCAGGTTGGGGGTTCCTGGGCCTCTGACCAGCAGGTGAGAGGAAGGAGGAAGACCAGTCCTGAGGACAGAGGTGCCCTGAAGTCTGTGAGCCCAGGAGCCCCGATGGGACTCATTCCCAGTGAGGACATGGGCGGGGCCTGCAGTGGTTCTGTGTTCGCCCTGGGCCCTTTGATGAAGCCATGGCAGCACTTTGCCCAGATGTCTCCTGGCGGTGTCTCAGACTCTGACACAGTGGTTTTACAAAGGAACAAGAGAATGGAGCTGAGCCCCGGACGGCCACTCCTTTCTGGCTCTGAGTTGCTTCCAACAGGACCGCAGTCACCTGCATGAGTCTGCTGTGACCCATCTGCCCCCACTTTGCCTTCCCTCTCCCTCCCCGCGATGATTCCAGTGACATTTCCAGCCCAGACCCCTCTCCCAGGCCAGACGCCTCCGTCCGGTCACTGCACCCCCATCTCACCTTGGGGGCTAGCAGGGCCTCAGAGGACTGGGATCCTGCAGCTCCCCACACCCAGGAGCAGCCCCACCTTCCCAGGTTGCTGAGCCCAGGCACCAGGTGTAACCGAGCAGGACCCTGGGGGGCCCTCCCAGGACAGACCCCTCCCCCACATCCTCTGCTGTAGCCCCTCTCTGAAGTACCTGGAGAACAGTGTCTGACGCGTGCTTCCTCCACCACCAAGTGGAAGAAATTAACTACTTGATGATCATGAACAGGTAGCCCCGGAGCTTCTGGTGCCTACAAATTTATAACGTTAACCGCCCGTTACCTCACCATCAACCAGAGAATTGTGCACCAGCTGATCACATACCCTGCGACGCCTCTCCTTCACTTGGCCTTTAAAATTGCTTTGCTGAAATGCCTCAGGGAGTTCGGGGTTTTAGAGCACAGGCCACCTGGCCTCCTTGTATTGGCACTTTGACAATTAAGGCTGCACCTTCCTCCACCACAGCCG
This sequence comes from Physeter macrocephalus, assembly GCF_002837175.3. NCBI lineage: Eukaryota > Metazoa > Chordata > Mammalia > Artiodactyla > Physeteridae > Physeter > Physeter macrocephalus. The sequence goes on from NW_021147168.1 coordinate 13,048, forward strand.
GTGTCAGTAGACTGGCTCTGCTGCACTCGGGTGAGCGGACCCACGTTCGGTTCGGTAACACTGGGGCCCCCCAGGCTCCCACTCGCCTTGTGCCCCAGTGACTGCCAGCTCCTCCGCCACAGTCTTGTTGCAGCAAAAACAGAAATGAAGTTCCCCTGCCCTGAGAACAAGGGAAACAAGAGGACAGCGAACAGGCTAGAGAAGAAACGTAACCTGGCCTGAAAGAGCTCATCACTCCTTGTTTCACTTTGTCACTCATTTGTAGTAACTAGATTTGTACTTTACAAAGCTAACCTCACTCCCTGACACTATGGAATTTACCTTCGGCACCCATCACCCCTAACGGTGTGTGTTACAGCCCCTGCCTCTCACTCCCTAACCTTATTATGTAACGCACTGAGATTCTATACGCCCCTCATAACAAATCACCCCCTAGTTTTTCATTTCAGAAACAAGGTCACCGGCCGATAAACCAGAGGCAAACGGACGCAATTACCAGTCTGCCGGACCCCAATTACCAGGCGACCTGATGCCAGCTATGACTGTTTTGAAATAATGCAAAGGAAAGGAGGAATGCAAGACCTTCACTACTTTGATCCTTATCCTCTACCCCGGACTGCGGGAGACCCACATATAAAATCTTCCCTGATTCTCAAAGAGGGGTGCCCAGTTCTTGAGGTGCTAGCCAGCTGTGTCTTCAATGCTCCCTGGCAGAAAAATAAAGCCATCTTACTCTTCCTCCAAAACCCCTGTCTCCGTATTTCTGTTCGGCCTCGGGGCACGGGGAAGCCGATACTTCGACAACAGTTTGTGGCCAGTTCCCACACTAATTCCCCTCTACGCCCACAGCCCTGGCCCAAGCCCGATCTTGTGCCTGGTTCCGCCACCAGACCTGACAAACATCCCTGCCCCACGGTGCGTCTCACAACCCACCCCAACATGGTCTTTCTGAAGCATAAACGAGACTGTGACTCTCTCACACCTGTAATCCCCCAAAGTGTCCCCATTTTCACTAGGGTATCTGCGGGAGAGACATCTTCCAAGGCCCTGAGAGTCCCCGGCATCCCCACTAGGCTGCTGGCTCCTGGGTTCCCAGACTCTGAGCACCTCAGCAGGCCAGGTGACACGGCAGGAAACCCCAGAACTGCTCACCTCAGGAGGGGGCTGGCACTGCCACTGCCTGATCAAAGAGAGCAGAGAAGGGTTCCCCAGCTGGGACACAAACTCTGCACGAGTGGCCTCTCCCTGAGCCATGACATCACCTCGTATGAACTGAGGGAAGGAAGGACCGAGACACACTTGGTTCCTAAGGATGGTATAGGCTCAGTCATGTCTCTCCAAATTCACATGCTGAATCCCTAACCCCAGGACCCCAGAATGTGGCTGTATTTGGAAATGGGTTTTTAAAGAGGTGCTCAAGGTAAAAATGAGGTCAATAGGATGGATCCTAATCCAGTAGGATTGATGTCCTACAACAAGAGACTAGGACACAGATAGGCACAGGGGGAGACCATGTGAGGACCTGGGGAGAAGATGGCTGTCTAAGCACCAAGTAGAGAAGCCTCAGGAAAAGACAGCCTGCACACACCTTGATCTCAGATGTCTGGTCTCCAGGACTGGGGGAGGATGAATTCCTATTGTTTTAAACTACCCAGCTTGTGGTCATTTGTTACAGAAGCCACAGAATAGTCACACGGACCCTGCTCTGTAAGACTCTGGAAGTGCGGGCCTCATTAAAGGCCAACAAAGGCCGGGTTACAGAACCCTTAGAGTTAGCATTGGGGCCCAGAAACTCTAAAGCACTGGCTGGACACCAGAACGTTGAGGGGTCAGTCGAAAGCCCATCCATAAGGGTGCCGGCTGCACACGGCCTCCCCAGGTTTTTACGCCTGTACAAGTTGGGGATAATATTTTCCATCCTGATTCAGGACCTCTGATATCACCGTTCACGTTGCTAATTAAGAACCCACTAATTACACAGATGAAAACCCTATCAGAACACTTGCTCCAGGGGTAAAGAATTCTGAAGTTGGTCAGAGCTGGGGAATCGTCTCCCATGCAGCCAGCAGCCCCCCCGAAAGGCGCGTCCTCATTGCAAAGCGGG
>NW_021147168.1:16037-16523 GCF_002837175.3 Physeter macrocephalus
TGAGAGGAACCCAGGAGTCAGGGAGAGGAGCGGTGGTGGGTGAAAACAGAGGCTTGGCGCCCCAGCTGCGGTGGAAGCCTCTGAAGACCCGGTGGAAGGAGGCCGCACAGAGTGAAGCCCAGGGTCACAGACCTGTCCCGGAGCTGCTGTTTGTTAGTTCAGGTCCTGCTGAGGTGCTTTGTGTCAGCTCTGACCAACAGGTGAGCAGGGGGTGCTCTGAAATAAGGGCTACGTGCACAGTTCCTGTGTGCCCAGCCTTGCTGGGGTACCTGCCCAGGTGACCTCCATACCCTGGGAGGGGCCTGACCACGAGAGTCCCGTGGGCTGCTGGGTACCAGCTCAGCTGAGCTCCATACCCTGGGAGGGGCCTGACCACGAGAGCCCCATAGGCTGCTGTTTACCAGCTCAGCTGAGCTACATACCCTGGGAGGGGCTGACCACGAGAACCCCGTGGGCTGCTGGGTACCTGCTCAGCTGAGCTCCATA
>NW_021147168.1:20154-20342 GCF_002837175.3 Physeter macrocephalus
AGGATGACCTCATCTTCAGATCCGTAACTAATTATACCTGCAAAGACCCTACTTCCAAATAAGGTTCCATTCTCAGATTCTGGGGGTCATGACGTGGACATAACTTCGGGGGGGCCCCCATTCAACCCACTATAGCTCCCAGACGCCAGCCGACCTTCCTCAGGACAGCATCAGGCTGGTGATGTTCT
>NW_021147170.1:0-203 GCF_002837175.3 Physeter macrocephalus
TCCCTAAGTGAAGCCCTGAGTCTGTCCCTAACTCAGGCCCAGACGTTGTGCCTAACTCAGACCCTCAAAATGCCTTTGAGACCCTGATGCTGCTCCTAAGTCATGTCTTGACACTGTTCCTAAGGCCTCAACGCTGGTTTTAACTCAATCCCTGAGTCTACCCCTCACTCAGGCCCTGACATTTTCCCTGAGTAAGGCCCTGA
>NW_021147170.1:4619-7059 GCF_002837175.3 Physeter macrocephalus
CTCAAAAACCATGTGTCCCAATGCAGGAGGATCTGGTGAGGAGGTTTACAACAATGGTTTAAGGAAACAGTTGATCGTAAGGATTAGTGTGTTTACAGGGCCTTAACTCACTTTAATCTGGCCTCAGATGGTCTCTTGATGAGCTTCTCTGGAATGAAGAAGACTAAAATCTTCTATTTTGTGGGGGTTTTAGGTTGGTAAAGAGCCCAAAGATACTCTTACCTGTATCCCTTGAGGCAAAACCAGGATCCTGGCCCAAGGCTGCACTACTGCTTCTTGATGGTTCCTCCCTTGTCTCTGCATCTCCTCCCTTCCCTGTTTAGCAACTGTTCGAATCTGCCCTTTGGAACTCAGGGAAGGTCCTGGAATCTCTAGCCTAACTAAGGCCCTGACACTGCTCCTAACTCAGGCCCTGACACTACTCCTAACTCAGTCTGACACTGTACCTAACAAAGGTTCTGATGCTAATCCTAACTCAGGCCCTGACACTGTCTCTAACTAAGGCCCAGCATCTGTCCCTAATATAGGCCCTGCTACCAGCAATAACTAAAATCTGGACACTATGCTGAGCTAATATCCTGACCCATTTCTAACCAAGGTCCTGACACTGTCCCTAAGAAAGCCCTGTCGCTGTCCCTACGTGAAGACCTGAGGCTGTGCCTAACTCAGGCCCTGAAGCTATGCCTAACTGAGGCCTTGACGCTGTGACTACTTCAGGCCCTGAACATGTCTTTACCTCAGACCTTAATACTGATGCAACAAAGGCCCTGATGCTGCTCCTAAGTCATGCCCTGACAGTGTCCCCAGCTAAGGGCCTGACGCTACGCCTCACTCAGGCTCTGTCGCTCTCCATAAGTCAGGCTCTGATGCTGTCCCTACCTGAAGCCCTAACACTGGTCCTAAATAAGGCCCTGATACTCTCAGTGACTAAGGTCTTGACACTATCGCTAGGTCATTTCCTGACACGATCCCTAAACTTTACCCTAACCCTGTCCCTAGCAAATGCCTTGCCTCTTATGTTAACTGAAGCCTTTATGCTGTGAATACCTCAGGCCCTGAATTTAGCTCCAATGACGTGACACTGTCCCTAACTAAGGCCTAGATGCTCGTCCTAAATCCCACACTGACACTGTCCCTAACTATGGCCCTAACACTGTTCCTAACTCAGGCCCTGACACTGTACCTAACAGAGACCCACATGCTAGTCCTAACACAGGCCCTGACACTGTGTCTAACTAAGGCCCTGCTGCCATCAATATCTAAAGTCCTGACAGTATCCTGAGCTTATATCCTGACCCATCTCTTACTAAGGTCCTGAAACTGTCTCTAAGTAAGACATGATGCTGTCCCTAAGTGAGGCCCTGAGGTTGTCTCTAACAGAGGCCCTGATAATGTCTTTAACAAACCCCTTAGGCTGTTCCTACTGAAGCCGTTATGGTGCTCCTAAGTCATGCCCTGACACTGTCCCTAGCTAAGGCCCTGACTCTAGGCCTCACTCAGGCCCTGTCGCTCTCCCCAAGTCAGGCTCTGACGCTGTCCCTACCTCAAGCCCTGACACTAGTCCTAAATTAGGCACTGATGCTCTAAGTAGCTATGGTCTTGACACTATCCCTAGGTCATTTCCTGACGCTATCCCTAGACCTTAACCTAACCTTGTCTTTAACTAATGTCGAGCCTCTTATGCTAAATAAATCCCTGATGCTGTCCCTAACTAAGGCCCTGAAATTAGTCCCGAGGCCGTGACCCTGTCCCTAACTGAGGCCTGGAGGCTGTCCTTAACAAAAGCCCAAGGTCCTGAAACTGACACTATCAGTGAAAGAACTGAGGCCCTGACACTCTCCCTAATTAAGGACTGAGGCTGTCTCTAACTAAGGCCCTGAGTCTGTCTTTAACTAATGGCCTCACTCTTTCCCTAACAAAGGCCCTGACACGGTCCCTAATAACATGAGCTGTCCCTCATTAATGCCCTGATGCAGCCCATAAATGATGTACTGAAGATGGCACTAAAGTCCTGACGATGTCACTAATGACCCAAAATGTCTCTTACTAAGGCCCTCAAATTACCTGCGGCCCTAAAGATGTCCATAACTAAGTCTCTGACACTATCTCTAACTAAGATCCTCAAGTTATCGTTAACTGAGGCCATGACAGTGTCCCTAACGAAGAACTTGACACTGTCTCTAACTAAGGCCCTGAGTCTGTCTTTACCTAATGGCCTCACTCTTTCCCCAACTACTCCCTGACGCTGCCCCCAACCAAGGCGCCGACGGTGTGCCTAATTGCCTGAGCTGTCTTTCACTAATACCCTGACCCTGCTGATAACTAACGCCCTGATGATGTCCCTAATGAACAGCCTGAAGTGTCTCTTCCTAAGGTCCTCAAGGTTTTCTCTGAGGCCCTGACACCCTCCCTAATTAAGGCCTTGACACTGTCTTTAAGT
>NW_021147170.1:7706-16231 GCF_002837175.3 Physeter macrocephalus
TTACTAAGGCCCTGAATATATCCCTAAGAAAGTCTCTGAAGTGCCCCTAACTAATGGCCTAAACTGTCTCTTAGTAAGGCCCTCAAGTTATCTCTGAGGGCCTGACAACACTGTCGCTAACTTAGGCCCTGTTGCTGGCCCTAACTAACGTCCTGATGCTGAACCTAACTGAGGCCCTGATGCTCTTCCTAACTAAGGTCTTGATGCCGATTCTACCTGAGGCCCTAGAACTGTCTGTAACCAATGACCTGCCTCTTTCCCTAACTAACACCCTAATTTTGTCCCTCATGAATGCCCTGACACTGGTCGACACTACAGCCCTGATGCTGGCTCAATCTAAGGCCTTGACGATGTCCCTAATAGCCTTAGATGTCCCTCACTGTTGGCCTGACCCTGTCCCTAACCAAGGCCCTGACCCTCTTCCTAACTAAGGCTGTGATGATGTCTCTACCTGAGGCACTGACACTGTCTATAATAACGGCCGGCTCTTTCCCTAACACCCTTAGGCTGTCCCTAATAGCTCATGTATCTCTCAATAACGCCCTGATCCTGTCCATAACTAATGCCCTGAATATGTCCCTAAGTATGTCTCTGACGCTGTCCTTAACTAAGGCCCTGATGCTCTCTCTACCTAAGGCACTGACACTACCTATAATAATGGCCTGACTCTTTCCCTAACTAACACCCTGATGCTATCCCTAATTGAGGCCCTGAAGATGTCCCTAATACCCTTAGGTGTTCCTCAGTATCACCCTGATCCTGTCCATAACTAAGGCCCTGAATACGTGCCTAGGTAAGGCTCTGACGCTGTCCTTAACTAAGGCCCTGATGCTGTCTCTACCTCAGAATCTGACATTTGAATGTCCTGACTCTCCCTAACTAACATCCTCATGCTGCCCCTAAGTGAGGTCCTGACACTCTTCTCAACTAAGGACTTGCTGCTGTCCCTAGCTAAAACCCTGACACTGTTTGTAACTAATGACCTGACTCTTTCCCTAACTAACACCCTAGTTTTGGCCCTAACTAACGCCCTGACACTGGTTCTAATTATGGCCATGATGCTGGCTCTAAGGCCCTGAAGATATCCCTAAGTAACAGCCTGAACTGTGTCTAACTAAGGCTCTCACATTATCTCTAACTGAAGCACTGACATTGTCCCTAACTTAGGCCCTGACGCTGTCCCTTATAGTCTAAGCTGTCACTAAATAATGCCCTGATCCTGTCCATAACGAAGGCCCTGAATATGTCCCTAAGTACATCTCTGACGATGTCCTTAACATCCTGAACTCTCTTCAAGTTACCTCTGAGGCTGTGACGCTGGCCCTTCCTAAGGCCTCACCCCGGGGTTGTCCCAGGCTGCTGGGCAGTTTTCTCTTGTCCGCATCTCTAGCCAGCTGCCTGCCATTGGCCACTCTAAGATTCTGCGATGCAGTGGTCCCACGTGGGATGTGCCGGTGTAGGCTCACGTGTGGGAGGAGAGTCATGGCCACTCCGCCCTCCAGGGGACTGCGGCTCAGGGTAGGAATCTCTCAGCCAGTGTCTGGACACAGGGTTCTGTGTCCTTGTTTGTTGTAAACCCCTTGGAGTTACCTCTAACATTTTTTAAATGGCTATCCCCCTCAGCATATTTATGATTTAAATTATTTACCACATTAAAATTCAGGAATGACATTATTACAATGAGCAGGAAGACACTGGATGCCCCTGCCCCAATGATCTATTACTTGGAGGATTTAAAATTCTAATGAGAAAACACTCACTCTCCTCACCCTCTTGGGTGTCGGCACAAGGCGGGAATCAGCTGCATCCTTTATCTATCCCTCTGATTTTCCAGAACCTTTCCTTGGAGAAGAAATCTCTGGGCTCTGTGGGAACTGTTAGTGGTGACCATCAGGTAAATCTGAGACTGAAAAGCAAGAGGAAGAGAGCTAGAGGAGGAGATGAGAATCGGTGATGGGGAGAAGCAGGGGCATCCACGTTCGATCGCAGGCTGAGAGTCTGGGTTAGTCTCCAGCGAAGCTAAGGACCCCCAGGAGCTGGCCCCACTGACCTTGTCACCTGGTGTGGGGACTGGGGACAGCCAAACCACCATGGCCACTCTCAGAGAAATCAAGAAGGTGGGAGCGCACCCCTGAGAGCCAGATTGAAAATGGTCATGCTGTGAAGTAATAAGATGCCCTTTTCAGAAAAGTGAAGACTGTTCTCTTGGTTCTCAAAGACTTGCAAATACTCTGTGTCCTCTGGAGGCATGCTGAAGCCTTCAGCCTTTGAGGGCAGTAATGGGAGTGCATCCGGGCTCAAAACCATCCAGCACTCGCTCCTTGAGGGTGCTGCAGATGACCAGTGTCCACCCCTCGGGTGCTGTGGGCCTGAAACCCCCTGACCACCGAGGACGGGAGGGGCCGCACAGACGCTCCACTGGACACCGGGGGCTTGGCTGCTGGGCTACAGGCCTTTATCAGGTACATGGTTTGCAAACATCTTGTGCCATTTTGGATGGTGGATTATCTTACTCCTTGCTCCTTTTATACACAACTGTTTTTCATTTTGCGGAAGTCCAATTCATCTATTTTGTCTTTTGTTGCTTGTGCTTTTGGTAGATCTAAGAAATCATGACCAAATCCAAGGTCATGAAGATTTACTCTCATGTTTTCTTCTACGAGTTTTATAATTTTGGTTCTTGCATCTAGGCCTCTGGACCATTTTGCGTTGATTTTGTGTATGGGGTGGGGGAGGTAAGGGTCCAACTTTATTCTTCTGCATGTGGGTATCCGGCTTGGCTGCTGGGCTACAGGCCTTTATCAGGTACATGGTTTGCAAACATCTTGTGCCATTTTGGATGGTGGATTATCTTATTCCTTGCTCCTTTTATACACAACTGTTTTTCATTTTGAGGAAGTCCAATTCATCTATTTTGGCTTTTGTTGCTTGTGCTTTTGGTAGATCTAAGAAATCATGACCAAATCCAAGGTCATGAAGATTTACTCTCATGTTTTCTTCTACGAGTTTTATAATTTTGGTTCTTGCATCTAGGCCTCTGGACCATTTTGCGTTGATTTTGTGTATGGGGTGGGGGGAGGTAAGGGTCCAACTTTATTCTTCTGCATGTGGGTATCCAGTTGTTCCAGAATGTGTGCTAACTGTTTGGGAGAAAATACCTGCAAATGATGTGACCAACAAGGGCTTAATTCTAAAATATACAAACAGCTCATAGAACTCAAAAAAGAAAAAAAAATCAAAAAATAGGCAGAAGGTCTAAATAGACATTTCTCCAAAGAAGACATACAGATGGCCAATAGGCACATGAAAAGATGCTCCACATCGCTAATTATCAGAGAATGCAAATCAAAACTACAGTGAGTTTTCACCTCATAGTGGTCAGAATGGCCATCATTAAAATGTCTACAAATAAATGTTGGGGGGGTGTGGAGAAAAGGGAACCCTCCTACACTACTGGTGGAAATGTAAATTGATGCAGCCACTATTGAAAACAGTATGGAGGTTCCTCAAAAACTAAAAATAGAATTGCCATATGAACCAGCAGTCCCACTCCTGGGCACATATCCAGACAAAACTATAATTCAAAGAGATAAGTGCACCCCAGCATCCACAGCAGCACTCTTCACAATAGCCAAGACAGGGAGGCAACCTGAATGTCCCTCAACAGATGAATTAGTTTGAAGGCACTTTTATAAATTAGGTCTTATTTCTCTTGTCCTTTCATCCTGGGACAAATGTATAACAGAAACTCACCTGGATTACTCCAGGCTGAACTCATATTGCACAGAACTTTAATTGTTGAACGAACCATGAATACCAGTTACACCATGGGATGTCCTGATCCAATATGAAGTTTGTAAACCTTGTATCAAGCCTGCAGAATCCACTAAATTTGGAAATGCAAACTGAAATGAAGCCAACTATCCCATGACTTCTCCACAACTAGTTATACAACATCAATTGGAAACCATATACAATCAAATGAATATAGACAGAAACAACTATAGCCTTCCTTTTTATCCTTTTAGATGAAGACGGTATTTAAGGTGATGTCTTGGGCCATTTCAGGGTGTTACTCAATTTCCTGGGTATCTCCCATGCACACAGGAGGTACACATGTTAGTTTACTTGTTTGTGCAACTATATGAAGGTAGTTAATACCACAAAACTGTATATGTAAAGTGAATTAAATACTAAAGTCATGTTTTGTATTTTTAATGACAATGAAAAAAAAGTGTAGCGCTGATATTTGTTACAAAAATGAACATTAAAAACACTCTTAGGGAAAAAAGCCATAGAGAAAAGGCCACCTAGATCCCATACTCATCTTGTCTGCTTCAAATCCATCAAGGTTGTCCAAATGAGGGGGAAACTCAGTAATGGTTCCAGAAAAAGAAAATTGGATCAGGATGGAAAAAGACATTTTCATACAGTTGGGACAGCAGGTGAAAGTTGAAGTGGGGCTGAGTGTTAAATTATAATGTGGACATCAGGATTTCCTCATTTAGGGGTTATGTGCTGGTTCCTTGGCAAAACACACTTAGCATTTTGTGCCAAGTGGCAAATGTGAGTACTTTTTGCCATTATTGCAACTTTTCTGTACATTTTAAATTACTGGAAAGTACATTACTTTTCTAGACAACCATGTCAGTATCATGCCAGAAAATCAGAAAAGACAGACATCAAATTTTGTTATAGAGGCCGAGACTTACCCAGAACAAGTTCAACCAAAGTTGTGATACTTATTTCCCTTGTAGAAGTCCGCATGGTATTAAGAGGCACCGTGGGAAGCGTATATTAGTAGCTACCATGTCTTGGGTCCTGTGGATTACCTGGGGTGCAGTAGAAACTGTGAGATTTTAGTATTGCAATTTTTCACATTACTTCAAAATATATGTTAAAAAATAAATTCAGTAAAGTTGCAAAATATCACCCCTGAGAGCCAGATTGAAAATGGTCATGCTGTGAAGTAATAAGATGCCCTTTTCAGAAAAGTGAAGACTGTTCTCTTGGTTCTCAAAGACTTGCAAATACTCTGTGTCCTCTGGAGGCATGCTGAAGCCTTCAGCCTTTGAGGGCAGTAATGGGGGGTGCATCTGGGCTCAAAGCCATCCAGCACTCACTCCTTGAGGGTGCTGCGGACGACCAGTGTCCACCCCTCGGGTGCTGTGGGGCCTGAAACCCCCTGACCACCGAGGACGGGAGGGACCGCACAGACACTCCACTGGACACTGGGGGCGGGGCTGGTGGGCTACAGGCCTTTAGCAGATACATGGTTTGCAAACATCTTGTGCCATCTTGGATGGTGGATTATCTTATTCCTTGCTCCTTTTATACACAACTGTTTTTCGTTTTGAGGAAGTCCAATTCATGTATTTTGTCTTTTGTTGCTTGTGCTTTTGGTAGCAGATCTAAGAAATCATGACCAAATCCAAGGTCATGAAACTTACTCTCATGTATTCTTCTATGAGTTTTATAATTTTGGTTCTTGCATCTAGGCCTTTGGTCCATTTTGGGTTGATTTTGTGTACGGGGTGGGGGGAGGTAAGGGTCCAACTTTATTCTTCTGCATGTGGGTATCCAGTTGTTCCAGAATGTGTGCTAACTGTTTGGGAGAAAATACCTGCAAATGATGTGACCAACAAGGGCTTAATTCTAAAATATACAAACAGCTCATAGAACTCAAAAAAGAAAAAAAAATCAAAAAATAGGCAGAAGGTCTAAATAGACATTTCTCCAAAGAAGACATACAGATGGCCAATAGGCACATGAAAAGATGCTCCACATCGCTAATTATCAGAGAATGCAAATCAAAACTACAGTGAGTTTTCACCTCATAGTGGTCAGAATGGCCATCATTAAAATGTCTACAAATAAATGTTGGGGGGGTGTGGAGAAAAGGGAACCCTCCTACACTACTGGTGGAAATGTAAATTGATGCAGCCACTATTGAAAACAGTATGGAGGTTCCTCAAAAACTAAAAATAGAATTGCCATATGAACCAGCAGTCCCACTCCTGGGCACATATCCAGACAAAACTATAATTCAAAGAGATACGTGCACCCCAGCATCCACAGCAGCACTATTCACAATAGCCGAGACATGGAGGCAACCTGAATGTCCCTCAACAGATGAATGGCTATAGAAGATGTGGTACATATATGCAATGGAATATTACTCAGCCATAAAACAGAATGAAATAATGCCATTTGCAGCTACATGGATGGACCTAGAGATTATCATACAAAGTGAAGTAAGTCAGGCAGAGAACGACAAATACCATACGATATCACTTACATGTGGATTATAAAATGAGACCCAAATGAACCTATCTACAGAACAAAAACAGACTCACAAATATAGAAAACAGACTTGTGGTTGTCAAGGGGAAGACAGGGGAGAGGGATGGATTGGGAGTTTGGGATTAGTAGATGCAAATTATTATATATAGGATGGATAAACAAGGTCTTACTGTACAGCACAGGGAACTGTATTCCATACCCTGTAATAAACCATAATGGAAAAGAATATGCAAAATATGTATATATGTATGTATGTATATATGAATCACTTTGCTGTACAGTAGAAATTAACACAACATTGTAGGTCAACTATACTTCAGTATCAATTAGTTTGAAGGCACTTTTATAAATTAGGTCTTATTTCTCTTGTCCTTTCATCCTGGGACAAATGTATAACAGAAACTAACCTGGATTACTCCGGGATGAACTCATATCACACAGAACTTTAATTGTTGAACAAACCATGAATACCAGTTATACCATGGGATGTCCTGATCCAATATTAAGTTCAGAAACCTGTATCAAGCCTGCAGAATCCACTAAATTTGGAAATTCAAACTGAAATGAAGCCATGACTTCTCCACAACTAGTTATACAACATCAATTGGAAACCATATACAATCAAATGAATGTAGACAGAAACAACTATAGCCTTCCTTTTTTTTCCTTTTAGATGAAGATGGTATTTAAGGTGATGTCTTGGGCCGTTTCAGGGTGTTACTCAATTTCCTGGGTATCTGCCATGCACACAGGAGGTACACGTTAGTTAACTTGTTTGTGCAACTATATGAAGGTAGTTAATACCACAAAACTGTATACGTAAAGTGAATTAAATGTGACAGTCATGTTTTGTATTTTTAATGACAATGAAAAAAAAAGTGTAGCACTGATATTTGTTACAAAAATGAACATTAAAAAAAAATGAACATTAAAAACATTCTTAGTGAAAAAAGCCATACAGAAAAGGCCACCTAGATCCCATACTCATCTTGTCTGCCTCAAATCCATCAAGGTTGTCCAAATGAGGGAGAAACTCAGTAATGGTTCCAGAAAAAGAAAACTGGATCAGGATGGAAAAAGACATTTTCATACAGTTGGGACAGTAGGTGAAAGTTGAAGTGGGGTTGAGTATTAAATTATAATGTGGACATCAGGATTTCTTCATTTAGGGGTTATATGCTGGTTCCTTGGGCAAAACACACTGAGCATTTTGTGTGAAGTGGCAAATGTGAGAACTTTTTGCCATTATTGCAACTTTTCCGTACATTTTAAATTACTGGAAAGTACATTACTTTTCTAGACAACCATGTCAGTATCATGCCAGAAAATCAGAAAAGACAGACATCAAATTTTGTTATAGAGGCCGAGACTTACCCAGACCAAGTTCAACCAAAGTTGTGATACTTATTTCCCTTGTAGAAGTCCGCATGGTATTAAGAGGCACCGTGGGAAGCGTATATTAGTAGCTACCATGTCTTGGGTCCTGTGGATTACCTGGGGTGCAGTAGAAACTGTGAGATTTTAGTATTGCAATTTTTCACATTACTTCAAAAAATATGTTAAAAAATAAATTCAGAAAAGTTGCAAAATATGGAAGCAATATACACAAATCAGTTTTGTTTCTATACACTAATAATGAACCACCAGCAAGAAAAATTAAGAAAACAATACCATTTACAATTCCATCAAAAAGTACGAACTATTTAGCAATAAATTTAACCAAGGACATGAAAGACCTATACTCAGAAAACTATAAAGCATTGATAAAGAAACTGAAGACACAATAGAAAACAATATTCCATGCTCATGCATCAGAAAAATTACTATTATTAAAATGTTTATTCTACCCAAAGCCATCAACAAACAGTGCCAGGAAAACTAGACACCAGACTCCAAAGAACGACACTGGTCACCATCTACACTACACATAAAACTAACTAAAAGCGCACAGTATTCCACATTAAACCCTTTCTCTCCTGAGTCCCCTGAAGACGCACCCCACCCACCCAGCAGTCAGCTGCACGGAAAGGTTCTCCACACTTGCTCATTTTTTCCTCTTGTGGAGTCTCCTCCCCAGTGGTTCCTGAGAAAACCCAGCTCCTGTCAGTGTGGACAATGCCTCATGGTCCAGAAACCTAAGACCTGACAGGAGACAAAGCTCCTGTCTGCTTGTCACGGAGCAAAGTCTGTGGGCAGGGTGCACCTGTGCCCCCAGGGTCAGA
>NW_021147170.1:17467-18391 GCF_002837175.3 Physeter macrocephalus
TTTAAGGTAACGGCTTGGGCCATTTCAGGGAGTGACTCCGTTTTCCTGGGTATCTTTCAAGTATACAGGAGGTATGCATGGTATATATTAAACTTCTGATTGTTTTCTCCAGTTCGTCTCTTTTTCATTAGAAGGGATCTCAATAAAGAACATAGAAGTGTAGAGGGAAAATTATTTTTCCTCTCATATACATGCAATGCAATAGTATTCAGAGATATAAAGGAATGGACCATCAACCCGTGCAAAAAAAAATAGATTGCTAAGTGAAAGAACGCAGTCTGAAGTGCTACACACTGTATGACCTCATTTATATGACATTCTAGAAAAGGCAAAACTGACATGGTAAACAGTTTTCGGAATATGTGGTTGAAACAGTCCATATGATATTTTAGTGGTGAATACCTGTCACTATGAATTTGTCTACACCCACAGATTTTTACAACCCAACAAGTAATTTACAATCTATTCAAACTTAGCTGCTTAGGATATGGGAGTGTCAAAGACTGGAAAACAGAATGTAACAAAGAATCTGATTCAGAAATGTATGAAAAAACTCACTGTTGGTAGTGGGACAAATGGGCTGCAATCTATTCAAACTTAGCTGCATAGGATATGGGAGTGTCAAAGACTGGAAAACAGAATGTAACAAAGAATCTGATTCAGAAATGTATGAAAAAACTCACTGTTGGTAGTGGGACAAATGGGCTGACCTAAGTTAACTTTGGAAATGTACAGAATCTGTAGGCCAAAGACAAAATGTGCCATACATACACAGGGGACTCTATGTTCTTTCCCATGAGGGGTAGTAGCTAACAGTACTGAAACTACTATATCAGTAATCGAATGGAACAAGCACTTAATTTAATAAATGACAAATGGTGCAAGCCAGGTTTCTTACCACTGGAGTTGGATGTTACAGTCAAA
>NW_021147170.1:18953-20250 GCF_002837175.3 Physeter macrocephalus
CCTCCTAAATAAGATACACGGGATGGACATGGGAAAGAAATTAACCTCACTGTGGGAAAACTTGACAAACACTACTTCAGGTAGGTGATCAAAGTTAAGAATATAAGTGAGAAGTTTCCTTAAGAGCCTGTCCTCTTGATATATAATGAAGAGGAGTCACTTCACCTCTGTGATCTGCTTTTTCAAGGCCAAGTCTAACCACGACAAAACCACCAAGCAAATCCCAGTGCAGGGCAGTCTATAAAATACCTGCCCAGTCCTCCTCCACACTGTCAAGGTCATGGAAACCAGGAGAGTCTGAGCAACTGTCAGAGCCCAGAAGAGACTAAACAGACATGATGACCCCATGTCCTATGAGACCCTGGAACAAGGAAAGGTATAACAAAGTGAATGTGAATAGGAACTTCAGTTAATAGTAAATTATCAATATCTGTTCATTATTTGTCATGATTTTGTAGAAAATTAGACAGGAAAAATTAAACGTCAAATAAGAGAAACCTACTGTATCAAACTGGAAATCTAGAGGAAACGGGTGATTTCTTTGTAAAAACACATTACCAAAATGGACCTTAAATTAAGGAAAATACAAAAAGACCAATTAACCACTGAGGAACCTCTTCCCTTACTGGTTATCCTATCACTGTTCCAGGGTTTCCCTCTCCCGGGACAGGGAAGGAGCAGGGACAGAGCTGTTTGGCAGCTCCCCTAGTATATGACCCCACCCAGGGCCTTCACCTCCCCCAGCCACGCCTACCCAGTGAGGACACCTGAGGAAGGACCAGGGATTATTGATTCAGATGTATCAACCAGGACTTTTTCTTTTCCCAGCCACTGGACACACTTACGGAAGGAAAATAAATTAGTATTTATTGTAAGGGTAGAAATACATTAATACTTGCAAGTGGCAAGTTGAAGGATGGGTCTGGACCTGGCAGGTCCCATGGCTCACACTGTCTCAGTGTGACCTTGCTTCTCTCCAAACCTTTGTCCTGCTCAGTGCCTTTGGGGGACCCCATTCACAGGCACAGGCTCTCTCACTGCCCTTGGGCCAACAGCAGTTCTAGGCCGACAACCACTCACCATCCATTTTCCGAGAAAGAGTTTCTCCTTTCCCTGGATTCCAAGAAAGTCATGGTTTTCAACGCCTTTGGTCTGGCTTGGGTTGCATTCTCACCCTTGACCCATCACCAGAAGATGGAAAACGGGACTGGCTAGATGTGGGTTGTAAACCCATCTTCGAACTGGGTGCAACATGGGCTCATCCTTCTGCAACTGTCTGGACTGGAAGCAGGTGAGA
>NW_021147172.1:0-9154 GCF_002837175.3 Physeter macrocephalus
TGGAGCAGACCACCGGCCTTCCTGCCAGCCTGCAGACCTTTCTCTCTAGAAGAGATTTCAGCAGGTTCTCGGGAGGAGAGTGCTGAACCCCTTGGCCTAGGAAGCTCCCTTCTCAGACAGAAACACCTACTCCCACCCTCAGGCTGGGCTCCCTGAGGGGAGGGGCGACACCTTCCCAGTGGTCACCAAAGGGAAATGTGAAGCTTGAGGCAGGTGCTGCCCACAGGGAGCTTCTGGCTTACCTGCCAGCAGGGGGCGCTGTGGACTCAGGCACGGGACTTGGGCTGCTGGAAGGGTGGAGACTGGACTGGCCTCCCTCATCTCCTGTTTATCCTCTTACAGTCCTCACCCCAGCCAGGCTCGCTTGCCTTGTACACAGCTCCATCTCCACTTCCTCCCAGCTTCCCATCCTAACCCTATTCTTCTCCCCTCCTCCGGACAAAGAAGGAGGAGAAGGAATTTTTATGCCCATTGTGCAGATGAGGAGACTGAGTCATACAGATGCAAAAAAGACTGGAAGGGACAGCAGTAGGGCAGAATGGATAGAGTCTTGGCCTTGGGGCCAGAAGACCAGGGTATGTCAGCATGCCAGTTCAGCATCTCACTCCCTGTGTGGTTGGGGGCAAACTTTGGGGTCTTACTGAGCAAGCCACCACAGTTGCAGTAAGGAGATAAGCATGGCAGCCCACACTGCCCCCAGGCTGAGAACAATTCTGACACTGGGTGTCACAGCCCCATGTGGACAGCACTGGGTCCTGGGAGGAAGGACTGGCAAAAGGGGATGAGGTGGCCTTGCCCAAGCCCCTGTCTAGGTGGCAAGAGCAGACAACCAGAAAGGGGGCGAACAGGGGGCTCTGAACAAGGGCAGAGGGGATGAAGGGACTGTACTGCAGAGTCTAGGGAGGGGAGGGAAGGGCTGAGGTGTCAGCCGCCCTGAGTTATCTGAACTTTCTCCCAGGTCCTAGTGATTAATAACAAGAGCGGAAACCATGAGAGCTATTTGCTGCCCTCTCATGATGTGCCAGGCTCTGTGCCAAGCACTTGACTGGCTCAGTTACCCATCCTGGGAAGCAGGTAATGATATTACCCCATCTGACAGATGAGGAAAAGTATGCTCAGAGATAAGTAACTTGTCTGAGGTCCCCAGTGGGAAACGGGCAAAACTGGATCCCACCCAGATTTGCCTGGTGTGTACCCACCACGTTCTTGGTGGGATTGGGGTCTAGGTAGAGAGAGGATGAAGGCTCCTCTGTGACTGGGGAGGCACCATAGGGCAGTGCACCCTCAGCCACTTGGTACGGAATGGACAGAGCAGAGTGGGGTACTGAGGAAGGAGTGACCCACACATATATCCAGTTGAGAGGCCTCCTGGAGGAGGGGACGCTCTGCAGGTGACAAGGAAGGAAAGGCTTTCCCAGCAGCCTGAGCAAACATAAGGAAGGAGTCTGGTCCGGCTGTTTCCAGCACACGCATGGGCTGGGCTGTGCGTGTCCTGCAATGCTGGGACATGAGGGCAGAGAGGCAAGTAGGAGCCACCAGCAGGGGAAGGTGTCATCACATCGGCTGGGTGGAGGATGGCCCAGGAAGTCTGATTGGTTCCACTAGCCACTCTTCAGAAAAGAGATGAGGATCTATACTATTACAAAAACTGAGGGGTGTGGGGAATGGGGAAGAGGGGAGGAAGAGTCAAGATACCAGTGTTAGAGCCCACTAGATGAGATAATCAGATGTGGTGGACAGAAGGCTGTGGTCAAGGATAACTCAGCCTCTGGCTTGGGTGGTGGGGAGTCTTACCATGAACTAAGCTCCTAGAGCACAAGTGAAGGAAGGGGCTAGTGAGAGAAAGATTACAAGTTCGGTCTGGGATAAATGAGTTTGAGGTATGTGTGGGCTATGTGAGTGTAGGTGAGCTTTGGGCTTAGGGTTAAAGGGGATAAAAGCTCAAACTGCAGCTGAAATCAGGCTACACTCTCCAATGAGGAAAGCAGTCAGGGTTTGACTAGAATTTGAGCTTAGTCTGCAGCCAAGGAGGGAAGTACTACAGCAGGACACCCACTAGACTAAACTGACGATCCTGTGTTCTCAAACTTGAAAGAGGATCCAGGGGTCTGAGTAGACCACAAGCTGAGTTCAGCAATGGTGCCCATCATTCTCAAGGTGTGCATGTCTCTGAGGGCATTAATAAGAACTCAATTCAGGGCCTAAAGGGAACCTGCAAGATTCCAAGAGCAGATGTAGTCAACTGATTTAAAGTTCTTAAATCACTGAGGGGTGATGTGACCTCTTCTCTAAAACCCTCCCTAACTCCCTTTTCCCTTCTCTGCAGGACCCCAGCCTGCTGGCTGGCTAGTGATCACTGCCAAGCACTTTCACATTAATTATTTCATTGGTTCTTCAGTGGTTTCCCCCATTTGGCAGTTGGGGGAACAGAGACCCAGCAAGACTGGGGTGTGTGGGACTGAGACCAGGCCTGCTCCTCCAGGCCTCTCTCTGGGCCCACCCCCTCCTTATTTGGAACAGCATTCCGCAATGTTCCAGGATGCTGGGGCAGCAGCCAGTGTTTGGGGGCAGAGGGGGCAGGCAGGGAGAATGGGGGCAGGGGAAGGACAGCAGCCCCGGCCCAGGTGTGTTATCTGCTCTCAGGATCTTTTCATCAGCTGCTGGGGTAATAGGAGTGACCTCAGCGGTGGGGCTTTTGGTTTTTTTGTGTGTTTTTTTTCTTTTTCCTGCTAAGAACAATTCATTTTGGTCAAACAACTAGAGTAAAAGTGACTGGTGTTGAGAAACCTCCCCCTCCCCCTTCCCTGGCCCCAGGCAGGGACATTGGAGGAGCTGTCTCCGGGGGGCCACAGAGGATGCTGTCCGCAGTTCAAAGGGTTGGCTCTTCTTCCTGCCCCCACCCCCTTCCCTCACTGCCCCCCGGCAGGCCAGGCTTGGGCAGCCTCTAGTCACGGACTAGGTCCTGAGCCTCACTTGGTGGCCTCTCAGCCTCACCCCCTGCTGTCCATCTCTAATGGTGGAGAGGAGACAGAGTAGGACAGTGTGGGGAGAGGATTGAACCCCTCGCTTCTCATCCCACTTGGCCACAGAGGGGAGACCGGGGGAAGCTGAAATGAAACAGCACATGTCTCTGGTCGCCCCTGTCACTGCTCTACTGACCCCATGGCACCCTCCATGTGCCACTGACCACACTGGGTCAGCAGGGGGACAGTGACAAGGTGAGAGGAGGAGAGAGGGAATCCTGGGCTACAGATGAAAAGGACTGGCTTAGGCTCCCAGGAGGCTACTTGGGGTAGGGGGTGGGCCGAGGCAGGGGAAAGAGTTGGGGGAGGGCTCTGAGGGAGCCAGGTCCCCAGGCAGGGTGACTGGACGGAGGGGCAGCAGAGCCTGAACCTGGGAACCCAGAGGCCCAACACGGAGGCCTGGAGGCAGCTGGGCCTGCACAAGTCAGAGCTTAGGAGCCAGAGGGCTGGACGCGGGGACCGCGCCCCAAGGATCCAGCTGGACACACTGAGGGGCGAGCAGCTTGGCCCACATCTGAGCAAGGAGAGAGGGAGTAAGTACGGGGCAGGGGTGGGAAGGTGTCTCTCAGACCTGACTCCAGACAGCATTCCCTGGGAGGTAAACCAAGACCCATATGCAGCAAGGAACTAGGCCAAGAGCCTTGAGGTTGAAGACCAAAGAGCTGAGGGTCCTAATTTACCTGCCCTGGTAGCTTCTGGCAAGAGCCCTCCAGCGCCTTCCCTTCCAGGATACACCAGGCTACAGGCTGCAGTGCCGAGAAGGAGAGGACGGAGGTGGTGGTGATGTCAACGAAGGAATTAAGTAAGCAGAGGAGCCGATGTTATCGCCCAGCGAGCTCGCTGTGGGCAAGGTGACTCATCGAAGCCGGGCCTCACCGTCTTGGGGCTGGTTGCTGTGCCTGGCCTGCAGGGCCGGGGAGGAGGAGGGGGCTGGAACAGGCTCCTCGCTGAGCTCGCGGACACGTCTCAGAACACAGTGTCCTCTTCCTCCAGAGCTCACCGCTGGCCCAGGAAACAGCCCCCTAGCCCCCCTGCGCCACCGCTGCGGTGATTATCTTTGTCCGCTGAGTTTGGGGTGTGTGTCTGTGGGGTGTGTCAGGGTGATTTCCCCACCCACGTCCCGCTGGGCACTCCAGGTACCAGAGTTCGCTAACAGCAGAACAGTTGCTCCCCCGGGTTGGACGACCGTCTGTGGCGACAGAGCCACCGCCACCGGATGGCACACTGCTAACCACGACCACGTGGCGTCCTCGTGGAGAGAACAACCTGTTCCTCCAGCCGCTGGCACTTGTAGAGCTGCCTCCGCTCATCACCTCTGAGGGGGCCAAAACTGTTGGGTTCTCCTCCTCCCCGGGGGCGCCATGCACTGTTGTACAAGTTGAGAACTGTACAACTGGCAGGGGCACCATTCACTTTACAGTCTCTGTGCCAGACCACATGGCTGTACATGGCCCCTTCCCTTTTCTAAAATACTTCTCATTCCCCTCCTCCACCTAGATTGGTCTATTTAGCTTGCCCTTAACAAGTCTGTCTTCACAGCAAACTTTCCCCTGTAAGCGTAAATTTCTTCCTTTACCACCTGACTCCTTTCATTCAGTCATTCATTCATTCATTCCACAAAAAATTGTTGAGTTTGTGCCAGGTACTATTCTAGGCAAGGGAACAAGACAGACTCTCCCTGACTCACGGAGCTCACATTCCAGTTGGGGTGGCGGTGGGGAGATAATAAATAATTTGATACATAAAACTGCAAGTGACAGTGCGTGCCATGAAGAAAAATAAAGACAGGTTAGAAGATGGAGGGTGATAGAGCTCTCCTTCTGCCGGGACTGTCCAGAAAGGCTTCTCTCTGAGGAGGTAGCCTCTGAGTGGAGACCTGGTGTCAGTAAAGGAAGGAGCTTTCCCAGCAGAGCCCCTCCTGCCAGGCATCCAATGCCAAAAGAAAGTTCTCTAATCCCGCCTGGTTCTTCCAGAAGCCTGTGGCATGGCCTGGGGCACTGGCATCCGGTGCTGTGTGTCCGTTTCCTCCTTGACAAACAAGAGACCTAGTTGCACTGGCTCTCTCCTTGACAAACAAGAGACCTTCATTGGAAGGCCAGCTCGGCCACCTACAAGCCGTGTGACCTCAGGCAGTTTACTTAGCCTCTCTGAGCTGGTTTCCTTATCTGTTAACTGCCTTCCTAAGGGTATTGTGAAGGATTAAATGAGCTTGTGGATGTGTCACCACCTGGTATATAGTAGATGCTTAATAGACTCTAGGGCCACACCTGGGAGAGGTGAGGCGATGGGGTGACGTGAAGAGGTGCCGTTAAACGGTTGCCTTTCATTAAAGGAGCCTGGAGAGGGCAATGCTGACCTAAAGACACAAGGCTTTGCCAGCCCCCAGGCTGGGACCCTGCCTCACAGGCTCAGAGCCTGGGGGAGGGGGCCGTGCTGGGGTCCTGCACTCCCCCCTGATGTCAGCAGGTAGGGGTGGGGTGCAGCGCTGTGGTGCGGGCCCTTGAACTGTCACACCGCAGCCGGCTTTCAACTTCCTCTGGGGCCCAGGGTGTGCTCGGCTTGCCCTCCCTTCCTTCCTCCCTCACCAGGCTGTTTTGGGTGAGCCCTGGCCACCCTCCAGCTCTAGTCATGTGCCCCCTCTCAGCTCCTAGGGTTCACCCCAGCCCCCCCGGTCAACAGGTCTTTCCCTCGTCCCCGCGGGGACCCCAGCACAGAGGGCAGGACCCGCCAGGCATGGGCTGCAGGCAGTAATGATAGTCAGCCCTCACTGTCTGCCTCGGCCGTGCACTGTTCATCCATGACCTCCCTGGACGTGAATTGCACCATGTGGGTGTTTTTATCCCCTTTCTTACTTGAGGAAACTGAGGCTCCAAGAAGTAGGATCTGTGGGCGCTCAGGCCACAGGGTTGACAGGCATTCTTCCGGCAGGAGACTCCTGAGAGGAGCCTTGCAAGACAGAGCGGACTGGGAGAGGCAGGGAGAAGAGGGAGGGCGGACGTGGTGGACCAGTCTAAGGCTGGGATGGGGGCTTGGTGGACTCTTGTCCCACAGATGGCTGTAGGCCCCTCCTGCCACCCACCTGCTGCTTTAGGATCCCCAGGGGGGCCTGATGCTCTGAGTCTCCAACAAGCTCCCAGGTGGCCTGGAAGATGCTGGCACAGTCTGGAAGGTCAGAGCTGAGCTGCAAGCCCTGATGGGACGGAGGCCATATCTCAAGTCCCTCCTGGCTCTTGGAAGGAAACAATAACAGTGACAGTTAACATTTATTGACAACTTTCCTGTGTAGCAGGTGCTGTGCTAAGCACTGTGCATATATGAACCTATATAATTCTCACAACAGCTCTGCAAGGGAGAAACTTGGGGCACAGGGAAGTTAAGTGACTTGCCTAAGGTCATACAGAGCTAGCATTCAACCCAGAGTGCCTGGTTCCAGAGGCCACACTCACCTCCCCTCAAAGTGGAGATTCCTGGAGCAGGGAAGGCCCGGGACCGGGGGTTTGGGCTGGAGCTGGCAGGCACTGGGGAGCCATGGCAGGGTTCTGAGCAAGGGGCCAGAGTGTTCCCAGGACTGGCCAGTCCATGTATACACAACGGACTACAAGGGCAGACAAGCTTAAGCCCACTGAGGGCTGAATGCGGGACCCCTCCCACGGGGATGTGTTTTTGACAGGACAAGGCAGGGCAATGCCTCCCCCAAAGGAAAGAACTGATGAGGAGGTTGGCTGGCCCTGTGCTGGGCACGAAACAGTAAAGGTGGGAGCTCAGGCACAGGAAAGGGAGCCCGCAGCTGCTTCCTCTGCCCCTTCTCCCCACCCGCAGGGCCCCTGCTACAGATGGGTGCACAGTTCCCATGCCTGGGGTCTAAGAGCAGCCAGCTTGCTGGTGCCACCTGGCTGTCCATCTGCCTGTATGCATATGTGTGTGCATGTGTATATAAGAGGGGTGAGGAGAAGGGGCCTCTGAGAGTGCCTGTTTGCAGGGGAACCTCTCCCCCACCCCCACCTGCTGCTGCAGCCGCAGAGAACAGGACGCCCTGACTCCAGTCTGCATCTCTGGGGCCATGAAACCACAGCCACTACGTCAGTGGTGCGTGCACCAGGGCTGGGTGGGGGGAGGCGGGGCCACAGATGCAGGTGTGCCCCAACATGTGTGTGCAGGGCTGGCATGGGGGTGTTGTTCCAGGGAGGTGGGCAGGCGGGGTGGAAGGGAGCTGGAGTCCCCTCTGGGAGGCCGGGCACAGAGTCCATCCCCTCTGACCACAGGTCCAGAGGTCCAGCAGCCGCCCCCTCCCCTAGCCCCTTCGAGAACCAGCCTTGTCTCCCAGGTGCTCTCCTCTGGGCAACTGTCCCAACAGCAACCGTGCAAATGTCTGTGGAGCATCTAAAATGGTCCGACACAGTTCCAGGCACTTGGGAAACATCCATGAGCAAAACAAAGATCCCTACCCTGGGGACTTCCCTGGTGGTGCAGTGGTTAAGAATACGCCTGCCGATGCAGGGAACATGGGTTCGAGTCCTGGTCTGGGAAGATCCCACATGCCGCGGAGCAACTAAGCCCGTGCGCCACAACTACTGAGCCTGCGCTCTAGAGCCCGCGAGCCACAGCTACTGAGCCCGTGTGCCACAAGTACTGAAGCCCGTGCACTTAGAGCCCGTGCTCCGCAACAAGAGAAGCCACCGCAATGAGAAGCCCGCGCGCCGCAGCAAAAGAGTAACCCCTGCTCGCCGCAACTAGAGAAAGCTGGCGCGCAGCAACAAGGACCCAACACAGCCAAAAATAAATAAATAAATAAATAAATTTAAAAAAAAAAAAGATCCTTGCCCTCATGGGGCCAACATTCTTGTTGGGGAGACATAGTAGATGGAATAAATAAAATAAGATATATAAGTAGGTGGTGTGTGCTATGGGGAAAAAGAGGAGATGGAGCAGGGCTGGGAGATGAAGAGTGCTGGGTGGGCGAGAGGGGGTGTGTGTGTGAAGGGGGGGGTGTGTCCATGTGCACACAGGTCACAGTATTAAACGGGTGGTCCATCTAGGTCCCACTGAGAAGGTGATATTTCAACAAAAGCTTGGAGAGGAAGGAGCCAAGCAGGGTCTGGGAGAAAACATTCCAGATGGAGGAAATAGCTAGAACAAAAGCTCTGGGGCAGAAGCATGCCTGGCCAGGACTGAGGGAAGGACAAGCTGACCTGGGCAGCCCCACTCCTCCTGGCATCTTCTCACCTCGCTCAAAGCGAGGGCCTGATTTCCAATGGGTTAAAGAAAAAGGACCTTCTGGTACCTACAGGAAAAGCCAAAGGGCTCCCGAAGGAACCAATGTCATGGGAAGTAGGGGACAGAGAGGGAAAAGGGGTTTAGACCAGAAGAAGCCTATGGCCGCTCTGGGGCCTGAGCTCACCGAGGAGGCCCTAGGCTGGGGGCCTCTGAGGGAGGGTGGGGGAGGGAGGAAGAAGTCTTGGGGGACCCAGGACCCCAAGAAGCCTGCCTTTAGGAGCTCACTGAGAGAGTGCAGTGTGGAGTTGCATCCTGCTCGCTGGGGGTCAGCTGGCCACCTGAAAGTACCCACAGGGCGAAGGGAGCCTGCCCCCACCTGTCTCTGCCTGCTGGGGCTGCCAGACCCTTCTAAGGTCAGTGCCCCTCCACCCATTCAAGCATCCCATAGGGAGGAGGAGGGAGGGGCAGTTGACCCCAGAAGATGCAGGCTGACGGTTGACCAGGGGACGGGGATGTGCGTGCAGCTCCCCCCTGCACTGCAGCTTGTGGGAGCTGGCATTCTAGAAGACAGATCCCCTGCAAACCACCCAGGCCACCAGCAAAGGAAGGGGGGCCAGCCCAGTGTGTGACTCTGACAGATGGGGGAGTGGGAGGTCAGGAACTAGAAAAAAGGGAGGAGGCTTGACCTGGGCCTTTTAGCTCTCTCTCTTTTTTTTTTTTTTACAGTTTATTTATTTATTTATTTATTTATGGCTGCATTGGTTCTTCGTTGCTGCGCGCGGGCTTTCTCTAGTTGCGGCGAACGGGGGCTACTCTTTGTTGCAGTGCGCGGGCTTCTCATTGCGGTGGCTTCTCTTGTTGCAGAGCAGGGGCTCTAGGCACGTGGGCTTCAGTAGTTGTGGCGCACGGGCTCAGTA
>NW_021147172.1:10305-20226 GCF_002837175.3 Physeter macrocephalus
GGGAGAGGAAGAGTGCGGGGGGGGCGAGAGGGGGTGTGTGTGTGAAGGGGGGGGTGTGTCCATGTGCACACAGGTCACAGTATTAAACGGGTGGTCCATCTAGGTCCCACTGAGAAGGTGATATTTCAACAAAAGCTTGGAGAGGAAGGAGCCAAGCAGGGTCTGGGAGAAAACATTCCAGATGGAGGAAATAGCTAGAACAAAAGCTCTGGGGCAGAAGCATGCCTGGCCAGGACTGAGGGAAGGACAAGCTGACCTGGGCAGCCCCACTCCTCCTGGCATCTTCTCACCTCGCTCAAAGCGAGGGCCTGATTTCCAATGGGTTAAAGAAAAAGGACCTTCTGGTACCTACAGGAAAAGCCAAAGGGCTCCCGAAGGAACCAATGTCATGGGAAGTAGGGGACAGAGAGGGAAAAGGGGTTTAGACCAGAAGAAGCCTATGGCCGCTCTGGGGCCTGAGCTCACCGAGGAGGCCCTAGGCTGGGGGCCTCTGAGGGAGGGTGGGGGAGGGAGGAAGAAGTCTTGGGGGACCCAGGACCCCAAGAAGCCTGCCTTTAGGAGCTCACTGAGAGAGTGCAGTGTGGAGTTGCATCCTGCTCGCTGGGGGTCAGCTGGCCACCTGAAAGTACCCACAGGGCGAAGGGAGCCTGCCCCCACCTGTCTCTGCCTGCTGGGGCTGCCAGACCCTTCTAAGGTCAGTGCCCCTCCACCCATTCAAGCATCCCATAGGGAGGAGGAGGGAGGGGCAGTTGACCCCAGAAGATGCAGGCTGACGGTTGACCAGGGGACGGGGATGTGCGTGCAGCTCCCCCCTGCACTGCAGCTTGTGGGAGCTGGCATTCTAGAAGACAGATCCCCTGCAAACCACCCAGGCCACCAGCAAAGGAAGGGGGGCCAGCCCAGTGTGTGACTCTGACAGATGGGGGAGTGGGAGGTCAGGAACTAGAAAAAAGGGAGGAGGCTTGACCTGGGCCTTTTAGCTCTCTCTCTTTTTTTTTTTTTTACAGTTTATTTATTTATTTATTTATTTATGGCTGCATTGGTTCTTCATTGCTGCGCGCGGGCTTTCTCTAGTTGCGGCGAACGGGGGCTACTCTTTGTTGCAGTGCGCGGGCTTCTCATTGCGGTGGCTTCTCTTGTTGCAGAGCAGGGGCTCTAGGCACGTGGGCTTCAGTAGTTGTGGCGCACGGGCTCAGTAGTTGTGGTGCACGGGCTTAGTTGCTCTGCGGCCTGTGGGATCTTCCCAGACCGGGGCTCGAACCCGTGTCCCCTGCATTGGCAGGTGTATTCTTAACCACTGCGCCACCAGGGAAGTCCCTTGACCTGGGCCTTTTACGATGAGAGCAAATCTGAATGGGTAGAGAGGAGAGGACATCTCTGTGCATTCATACAATGGCACACACATGTCACACACACGTCACACACATACTCAGTCCCTTAAGCACCCGCCCCCCAACACGCATAGGTTCTCACAGCCAGGGACATCCATGTACTCCTCACACACAGCCTAAGTTACGCTCATGCACACATGCACTAGGGACACTCACACTTGGTAAGACATGCCAGCACGACAAGAGGCACACACATAGTTACATACTCTCAGAGACAGAGATTAGTTCCCCTGGGCCTCGGAAGCACCTAGGCCCCTTGGAAACGGGCCTGGGAGAAGATGAAGATGTGACTGCAAAGAATAAGGAGAAAGGAGGATGGAAAGTGGTGGGGGGAACAGAGGGAGATGGGGTGACAGATATGGAGACTTAGAGAAAGGTGCGTCATAGCCACAGCCACATGCAGATGGCACACAGCCACCCACGTCCTAGTCAGCCTTCCTGCCTGAGAGAGACACTGTTCAGCCACTATGTGACATTGTGAAGTCACTCAGCCTCTCCAAGGTTCGATTTCTATCTTCTGATAACACCTGCTTTCCATGCCAAATTGCTTGACTGTGAATCGACATAAATCCGGTCTGCTCTGCTCTCCAAAAAACTGTTCAAAGTCCGACCACTTCTCTCACCTCCAGGTGACCACCCTGGCCAGGCCACCACCCACTGGCCTCCCTGCCTCCTCTCCTGCTCCCTGATGCAGCCTGTGGTCCACCTGCAGCTACTGACCCTCCCCTCCAAACCTGCCAGTATGTTGTCATCTCATCCACAGTAAAAGGCAAAATCCTTGCAATGGTCCGTGGGGAGCTGCCCTCCCCTCCCTTATCTCCCTTCTTGCTCTCAACTCCAGCTTCCCTGGGCCCTCACTGTTCCACAGACATCCAGACATCCCCTCTCAGAGCCTTTGCTCTGGCCGTTCCCCTCTGCCTGGCATGTCCTCAGGACCCTGCCTTCAGGAGTTACTCAAATGACATCCTCTTGGTGAGGCCTTCCTGGCCACACCAGCTAATGCTGCAGCCCCCAGCTCAGCACTCTCTATCCCCCTCCCCTGCTTTTTCTTCTTCTTAGCATCTTTCCCCACTGAACATATCACTTATTTGATCATACTTTTTGTCTGTCTCTCTTATCAAAGTGTAAAATCCAAGGGGCAGAGACTTCTGTCTGTTTTATTCTCTGCTATGACCCCTACTCCTAGAGCAGTACCTGGATCATAGGATTCAATAAATACTGAGTGAGTGAGTGAATGAATGAAATAGCAAATAGGTAAGCATCTATAAAGCAAGATTAAAGAACAGGAGGGACCAACCCTGAGTGAGCCATCGCCATGTTCCAGGAACTATAACCACAATAAATATTCCTTTATTCTCAAACAACCCTGGGAAGTAAATATTAATAGAATTGTTCCCATTTTACAGATAATAAGCCTGAGGATCAGAAAGGTTAATACCTATGGCCTCAAAGATGGTCACCAATAATTCCTCCCATCTCTGTATCGAATGCTGCCCCTCTCTTCAAGACTTGGAGTCTGTTTCCCTTCCCCCTTGACTCCAGGCTGGTCTTGTGACTTGCTTTGACCAACAGAATGTGGCAAAAGTTCTGCTGTGTCAGTTTTGGTCTAGGCCTTAAGAGAACCGGCCCCTGGACCAGCTACATAATTTGCAGGGTCCAAAGAAGATGAAAATGTGGGTCCCCTTGTTCAAAAATCAGGACAAAATGTCGTTATTGGTACTCAAATATAAAGCTCTCTTTTCCTCCATAGTTTCCCTCATCATTTTTTGCTGCTTAATGTTGTTCTAAGAAAAACTTTAAATATTAGCATGAATTTTACTGTTCAACTTTATGTTACGGTAAGTCCCCTACATACGAACGAACCTTCAAGTTGCGAACTTTCAAAGATGCGAACGTGCATTCCATCAACGTCAGGCGTGAGTGAAATTGCAGCTTGCCCTCCGTCTCCTGTTGCTGACGATCCTTCAGCTCTACCATCTCCTACCCCCTCTCCCTAATCCAGTCAGTGACTCTTCTTGCCTATTCACTTGATGCCAGCCCCTGTATACCAGCTGTTGTACTGTACTACTGTACTTTTCAAGGTACTGTACTGTAAGATTAAAAATGTTTTCTTTTTTATTTTTTGTGCTTGTTTTTTATGTATTATTTGTGTGGAAAGTATTATAAACCTATTACCTTACAGCACTATATAGCCGATTGTGTTAGTTGGGTACCTAGGCTAACTTTGTTGGACTTAACAAATTGTACTTTAGAACGTGCTCTCGGAATGGAACTCGTTCGTGTGTAGGGAACTTATTGTATTCAATGCCAGTTTTATTTTTTATTTTTTAAAATATGTATTTATTTGGTTCCATCGAGTCTTAGTTGCGGCATGTGGGATCTTTCATTGCGGTGCGCGGGCTCTAGAGTGCGTGGGCTTAGCTGCCTCGCAGCACGTGGGATCTTAGTTCCCGAATCCAACCGGCTCCCCTGCATTGGAAGGCAGATTCTTAACTACTGGACCACCAGGGAAGCCCCTCAATGCCACTTTTAAATGCAAATATGAGAGCATTTAACTCCCATGTGGAATCACCAAAATTATGCAATTCCTATTTCATAGCTCATATATGCATATGTATTTCATTCTTACCAGAACAGTGGAAACACTGCACAAAATATTGCACAAAACTGACTCAACTTTTATTTCTCTTTTTTTCTGCTTTTACTTTTATTTGCATTTATTTTATGCTGAACTTATTCCCAGGCCATATGTTTTGCTTCTTCAATTTCGTCCGGTATATCTTTTCCTTCTGTTCCACCTCCTCTTCTGTTTTAGGAACAATGTGCTCATTTTCAATAACAATCATCTCAATGTGAGCTCACGGGTGAGCTCATGTGGGGTTTATCGAACCAGAAGCTCTGCAAGTTTGGCCGGGGCCTCTTGGAGTTTTTGTTCACCTGGATGCGCTCAATGACCCAAGAATCTACATCTAAACCCTTCAACAGAGCAGTACTCTCTGCATTTTCAAGCATATGCAGCAAAAATTCAGCACTCTCTTTGGGCCACTGACCCTGCGTCCAGCCCCGATGTTTGGCTGGAGCAGATCTACCAACCCCACCACTGTAACGACGGAGTGGCACTCACTGCTTCTGAACAGTGACATCCTTCAGATCCCTGATGGCCTGGGCAGTTTCATGGATGTTCTTAAAGTGAACAAGAAGATTTGAACCTCTTGATTTACATGATTTTGTGGGGTTTTCTGGGTCAAGTGAATAGTGAACCATTTTCCGAGATGACTTCAGGCCGTTTGTGGGAAGAGCTTCTCTTCTTGATATGCACACATTCTGCCAATGCTCTCTGCCTTCAGCTTGCTGATGAGGCAGGAAGGACTGAGAGGAAAAGAAACTATCCATGTGGGGATAGGGAAGCAAGGAGCAGGGTGGGCACACAAATCACACTGATCTCCTCTGCTTACCCGCATGCTCCATGGTCCCATCGGACTTCACTCACCAAACACGACACAACATGCAGAATACACGAGCTGTCCCATCAAGCCCTGCCCAAACTTTAGATCCATGAGCAAATAAACAGTTGCTGTTTTTGAGCCACTGAGTTTTGTGGTGGCTTGTTACACAGCAATTGATGACTGATACAATGGTTGAAATCACACAGTTAACGTGAGACCAGGCTGTGGTTGAACCCACGTTGCCCTGCTTCTCAAGTCCACATTCTTCTCTGCCCCACCCCACCTTCCTTACAAATGTTTCATAGTGTTACTCCTATTCTCCTTGGAGAGTTGAGGGTTGAGCTAGAGGGGGCGTAGGTTACTTAGGTGCAACAAATCAAAATTATTATTAGAGCTTGGAAGAAGCCACATCTGGACTCGATGTGGGGAACAAGGGGTTGGTGGGCGGGTCAGGGCTGAGAACAGGCCGGGCCTCTATCCAGGGTGAGCCTGGGCCCAGCGGGGTGCTTAGACATCTGTTTTCCATCCTGCCTCAGTAACTAAAGCTGCTTTCCTCTGCTGACCCCACAGGAGATGGGAGTCAGAAGTTCGGCTGGCCAGGAGTGGACCTCTCCTCTGATAGGAGGCCTCCTACATGCCTGGACAAGATGCAGAGTGCAGGGCCTCAGGCTGCCACACTCTCTCCCCTCTGAACGAGCAGAGAAAGGACTTCTCAGGGCCTCACTTGGTCAAGGAAACAGGTTTTCCTCCTTTAACCAATGCTGTTGTCCTAGCTGTCAGCTATTAGCGTATCAAATTAGTATGCTGGGTGTTTATTCTTTTGATCCCATGGCTCATACATCAGTAAAGATGTTTTCAGTGGCCAGAAACAGAGAACTTCTATTCAGTTAGCTTAGACAGTTAAGGAAAGCGTATTATCTCATAGAACAAGAAGTCCAGAGGAATGGTAACTTCAGGAGAGGTTAAGCCTGCAGCTCAACATCATCATCAATGACCCAGATTATTTCCTCTTTTCCTTCCCCTCTGCCATTCTCAGCGTGTTGACTTGCCCTCGGCTACCTCACCTGCCAGTCACAGGATGGTTGCTCCCACCCAGACATCACATTGTCACACAATGTCCACGGCAGCAAAAAAACAAAAACAAAAACAAAACAAAACCCCAGGAAACATCTCATTCTTGTGTCCCATTTTAAGATCAAGGAAAATTTTTCTCAGAAGCCCCCAGAAGACTGCTCTTCACTGCGCATTGGCCAGAGTTGAGTCACATCCCATGCCTGAATCTATCACAAGCAAGGGGCATAACGCCACTATTAATGCCACAGTACTAACTCTGAGCCCAGAAGGAGAAGCACCGACACCAAAAACCAACCTAGGCTCAGCGGGTGCTGAGGGGAGGGTAGTGGGAGAGAGAAGGCCCATTGGGTAGGCAACCAACTGTGTGTACTGGGCCTCATTTGATTGGACCCAGCTTTTTTACAAGTAGGGGAAGAGGAGGAAAGAACTGATATTCACAAAGTGAGCTGGGTCCCTAGATTCTATTACTCAATTATATTGCCTCACAAAGTACTTAAGGGAGTATACTGCATTTTTACTTAAAGTACTCACTGGAAGTATATAAAAACTCAGGGACTGAGGCAGAGACTTTGTTCCCTCATCTGAGCATCTCTTTAGGGTTTGTTTGTTTTTTTCCTTTTTCCCCTGTTTGGGTTCTTAAGAGCATCAGTGTAGGGAATTCCCTGGTGGTCCAGTGGTTAGGACTCCATGCTTCCATTACAGGGGGCCCAGGTTCGATCCCTGGTCCAGGAACTAAGATCCCACGAGCTGCGTGGTGTGGCCAGATTAAAAAAAAAAAAAAAAAAAAGGCATCAGTGTAGGAGTTAGACCCAGACTTCAGTGTTGGCTCAGTCCCTTTCTGCTTTTCTGATCTTGTACAAGCTGTTTCATCTCTCTGTAGCACCTTTTATGTGTAAGATGAGGATAACAATACCCATTCCCAAACTGCTTTATTGACCAATACACTGCCTGGTGCATAGAAAAGGGTCAAAAACTATGTGGGGCAGATGGAGCCATGTGACCCAGATTGGCTGTCTCCTCCTACAAAGCCCCCCCACCACTCCTTCCTTGAGCTCATCTCCCTCCTCCCAGACTCATCCTCAGGCTCCAGGATCTCTCCTCTCATATCCCTCCTACCCCTCACCCGCAGCACTTCCTGTCTGGGCTATCCCACATAGCACCTAGACAAGATGTCCCATCCACATTCCAGATGAGGAAACTAGATTTCTCTGTGGCTGCCCACCCCATGGAATCACTACTCACCAAGTCCTGACATGTCCATGCTTCAGGCCCCAGCTTCTCTCCATTCCCGTAATACTCACTTCTCTGTATTTCTCGGTCAGGGTTCTTGGTTGCAAGTAACAGAACACTGACAGACTCCTCGGCCTGGCTCAGGAACCAAGGAGCACCAGATCACAGCCAGAACCCCAGCCCAAATCACACCTCAGGGTGAGACCAGGGAAGACAGCAGTGCAACTGGCCCTGAGGCTCCACTGCCTCTGAAAACTCTTCCTGCTGCCGTCGCCAATTCTGTCGGATACATCCCATCTCTGCTCCTTTGTATCACCTGCTTAAGAGTCAGAGTTCCTAAGTGGTTGCATCTGATTGGCTGAGCCAGGTCACATGCCTGCACTGCAACTGCAAAGGAGGCTGGGAAAGTGAGGTCTGGTTTCTAGGAGAGCAGGAGGAGGGCTCTGCCTCCCTGGGAGACTCACAAGGTAGGGGGTGCTCCAAACAGATGCTGGAGAGCCATGGAAAGGATAAAGGTGCACTCTGCTGGGGGAGATACCATTTGCTCCCCGTGGCTGCCTGTCCCGTCCTCCACTCCCAGTATTAGGAAAATGCTCTCAAATAGGCTTCAGGAAAGTCTATGTTGGTCTGACTCACCTGGAATCAGAGAGCACTGGCACTGGGGAGCCATACCCTGGGAATCCCTGCAAAAGAAGTTTGAAGACTAACATAGGTTCACCCACTTTTTGTTTTGCCAAGAATTTCAAAAGCAAATAAATAAACCACGTTCTACTCTCACCATCATTTTATAAAAGCGGGGACATCTTAAACACCAAAAAGACAAACACACAAACAAAAAGCAGGGGAGGGGAGAGTGCAATTTGAGAATACAGTAAGCACAATCCTTAAAATTAAATATATGTTAACTTTAAGGAAACCTCAGTATATCATCCGGATTTTTCTGCTTTCACAGGAAGTCTATGTAAAGGTCATGACACAATTGACTTTGAACATAGACTGGTAGACTACGTAATGGTACTGTATCAAAGATAAGTTTCCTGATTTTGTTAACTGCAGGGGTTTTGTAAGTCTTACATGGTAAGAGAACGTTCTTGTTCTTAGGAAATATACCCTGAAGCATTTAGAGGTAAAAGGGCACCTGTCTCAACTCATGCTCAAACAGTTGGGGAAGAAATTATACACACATACACACATACACGTGTATACAAAGAAAGAGAAATAAAGCAAAACGGACAATATGTATATAATTGATAAATCTGAGTAAA
Organism: Physeter macrocephalus; assembly: GCF_002837175.3. Taxonomy (NCBI): domain Eukaryota; kingdom Metazoa; phylum Chordata; class Mammalia; order Artiodactyla; family Physeteridae; genus Physeter; species Physeter macrocephalus. Next base: position 18,712 of record NW_021147172.1, read on the forward strand.
AACTATACCAAAGTCTTCGTACTATCCTTGCCACTTTTTTTGTAAATTTGAAATTATATCAGAATTAAAAGTTATGCCCCATCCCACCCCCAAAAAGTTAGCAGTGAGTTAGCAGTGATTCTTAATAAGGATTGGATTTCACTTGGTACATGACTTTTTTGGTACTGTCTGAACTTTCATGAACATATGTGATGTTTGTAATCAGAAAGAGTAAAACAAAAATTATAGAAGTTGGGACTTCCCTGGTGGCACAGTGGTTAAGAATCCGCCTGCCAATGCAGGGGACACGGTTTCGATCACTGCTCCGGGAAGATCCCTCATGCCGCAGAGCAACTAAGCCCGTGCGCCACAACTACTGAGCCTGCGCTCTAGAGCCCTCGAGCCACAACTACTGAGCCCTCATGCCACAACTACTGAAGCCCACGTGCCTAGAGCCCATGCTCCGCAACAAGAAAAGCCAGCACAATGAGAAGCCCGCGCACTGCAACGAAGAGTAGCCCACGCTCGCCACAACTAGAGAAAGCCCGTGTGCAGCAATGAAGACCCAACGCAGCCAAAAATAAATAAATAAAAAATAAATTTATTTTTTAAAAAATTATAGAAGTTAAAGAGAAAAAGAAAAAGCTCAGTCTAGCATTTGACACTCACTGATCTGGCCTAAATATCCTAAGTATCTAAATTTACAGAGACGTAATAAATTCTACAGAGACATGAACTGAGGCCCAGGCAGGGCTATGGCTGGCTCAGTAGCACACCACAGCGGTTATAATCAGAGTCAGGTTATCATCAGACCAGATCTCCTTTTCCCCACACAGGTTCCTTCCATTCCAGGATGCTGCCCCCTGAACTAAGCTGAGGGCCCGAGGGCATGAGGGGCCAGTCAACTGGGCAGGATGGGGGGATTTGTCCCCTCCGAGAATGCCACATCCTGTAAGGATGCATTCCTTCAATCTTTTATCCCTATAAGGTCCCATCAAGAATTGTTCCCCTACTATACATAAAATAGATAAACAACAGGGATTTACTGTATACTACAGGGAACTACATTCTATATCTTATAATAACCTATAATGGAAAAGAATCTGAAAAAAGTACATATATGTGTATATATATATATATATAGATATAACTGAATCACTTTGCTGTACACCTGAAACTAACACAATACTGTAAATCAACGATACTTCAATAATCTTAAAAAAGGAAAAAAGAATTGCTCCCTACACATTTATTCATTTCTTAGATGGGGAAACTGAGACCCAAAGAAGTTCTGGGGCTTGCCCAAAATCATACTGCAAGTCCTAAACTCTGTAGTCCAGGAACAGAGTAATTGGTCAGATTTGGCTAAGTCACCTCAAGTCCAAGTTAGAGAGGATCAAAGGAAGGGGCCTTAGGAATTAGAAAGGAACAGGGAGGGGGAGGCCTGCAGTGTCTGGATTGGGAGAGTCCCTTCCCTGACCCCTCTCACTCTCTATGTGGCTTTGGTTCCCCTAAGCTTGAAAGAAGAAACTCCTT